>NC_056743.1:1815217425-1815484925 GCF_019279795.1 Protopterus annectens
CTGTCAGTAATCGTACTAATATTGTTCAAAACAAAATCACAGATAGTCTTAAAAGCTGTTAATGTGTCAGACATTTCCTATCACAGAAACACATTACTCTTGATCTTTACATATATTAAAATATAGAATCGCACTCTTAGCCCACTCAGACGCCAGTATGGTTAAATTAGAATCATCCATGAACAAACTTTATCCATGCATGACGCACACCCCCAAAAAGGAGTATCACTACTAGGTTTTACCCAAGGCTAGGTAAGTACCTATAAATGTCTGAAATATAATCATCGTCTATTAGTAAGTCTGTTAACTTCCTTGTTATAATTATTACCTTCAGTTTCTATTTTATTACTACTGATAAAAACACCTCCATACTTTCAAGTCCTAAAGAAGGCATTATTTGTACTGCCTACAACTTCACCCTCCACAGTCTGAATTATAGCAAACTTGAAGACCCTCTCAGGAGGTCTTAAATTATTTAATCTTGCCCTGTCCCTTATCATGTCTTTAGAGCTCATCATGGTTCACCAATCCTATTTTTCTGTATATTCTGTCACTACACATTGCTAATTCAGTCATGAATAACTGTGATCTTACTCCTATCACACCATCTGTTCTAATACTTAAGGTACCATCACTACATTTCCAAATATACCATGACTCTTGTGTTATATCTGCCCTTATACTCATCCCCTTTACTTCTAATTATACTTACTGTCCATACCACACTTTGTCTCACTGACCTTTTTTTTCCAATTACTTTTTATTGCTTTTGTTTTCAAAAAACAAAAATAAAACGGACATACAAGTCTCACTGACCTTACAAGTACATTTCTCCCTGAAACCTTTTTCACAGTCTGCTGCTGATCTCACATCCTCCTCCCCTCATTTAATCACACTTTCAAAGGAAAAGCTTCTGTTATCCTTCCAACCTTCATAATCTCTTACCACATTCTTGTCTCTTCCTCAAAACACTCAAAAGTACTCCTTCTGCCACTCCTTTGGTCATCTACATAACAGACTTTGCTATTCCAATCTCCCTGTTTGGCTTCTATCATTATTAGGTGATACTGAAATTGTTCCCATCCCCTTTGACACCCCTCACCAAATACATGCATTCTACATTTATCAGTCATCCCACCTCTCTCGCTCTCGCACACACATAGACACACACACACACACACACACACACACACACACACACACACACGCACACATAAATGCACACACACACACACACACACACACACACACACACACACACACACACACACACACACACACACACACGCACACACAGTAATTTTATATTCCTTAACTCTTGCAATATGAATAATGAGCTAGACCACATCCATCCATGGATTATGTAAAATAACTTTAACTTGGGTTCTGTTTATAATCTGTTGACCTCTTCTTCCCAGACTTTACTTGTATTAGTAAAGACAGAAGTAATATGATTACCAGGGGATGTCTCCAGCTCATTAAATCACACATTTCTTATCAATCTGATGTGTTCTCTCCACAGTGGTATATAATCAATCATTTCACATATCATACAATCAAAATAATGGTTGTGCTACTCTCCGCCCTCACCTTGCAGTGTCACTGAAAGGTGCATAGGTAGTTACTAGGCATGCAATCCAGAAGATGATTAAGGATCTCGGACCAAATTCTCAACTGACCTAAAGCACTGTCTGGTTAAGTGACTTGCTCATGGTCACACAATAGGCAAATGAAGGCGGAAGGATTCAAACCATGAACCCTTAGAACAGAAAGCAGCTCTCTAGCAAATGAAAGCTTTAATGCCCCATGCTTTTCAACTCTTTAACTTACCTTGTATTATCTCATCTGGTTAACAAACTCATTAACTCCATCCACCAGACTGGTAACCACTTACTGCTAAACACAATTGCCTCAACACCCATGTCAAAATAGTCAACTTTCAATTACTACCACCATACATTGCTTGATAACCTTCCATTGATCAGGCAAAATGAAGTTCCTCCTGTTCTCACTGGAATCAAAAATACATCCACCAAGCATCTCTACAGACTCAGAAATGAACTAGTCTGTACTGAATGGCCTTACATTTGCCTTTTTCAACACTGTAACTCAACCTGTACAACTGAAATGAATGAATGAATGAATGAATGAATGAATGAATGAATGAATGAATGAATAATCAATCCTGCTTAACTTTCAGGCCAAATATTTTTCTCCTGTATAACGTTATAAAAACAGATCACAGGAACTCTGGATATCCTTAACATTCTTCCAGCTAATAATGATGAATCAAGACAATGCCTGGAAAATGCAAAAAGCCTTTTCTTTCAAAATTTCACTTAGAAATCAATTTATAAAAACTGACGGAATGAAAACATATATTAAGACAGCTACTCAATTTATCTAACCCTCAAAAATTCTGAGCAGAAATCAGTGATATAATTATCAATCTGAAGTCCCCCCAAGCAGTTAAGAACTTGCTCATTTGGATAATTCAAATTTGAGTCTTATGCATCCTTTTCCCCTTACATTGTATTACCCAGCCTCCTCTCCTTTCCATAAAAAATGTCTTTAAAGGACATTGATGAAATTCTCGACACCTCCCTATCTATGGTAACCCTTCATACTTTCAATCAATTCCGTTTATTTATTCAGCAGCGTAAGGATTAAATAATACATCAGGGTGACTTTTTTCAGTTTTTTCCTATCACACAACATTTTCCACATAGAAAGAAACACTGATTGTCTGACTTCCAAAAACGATGTCTTCCAAAATCACTACTGACTTCTGAAACATTTCTATTCTTCCAGCTCTTACTAAATTGTTACAGGGAGGTGTCATTAAACAAATCCTGGATTATCTTACCAAATATAACATTCTTAGCGAATGACAACATGGCTTTACCTGTGGCAGAATCATTATCACCATACCATACCTCTCAACCTCTCAGTACACCAAAAAATAATGGAGGGGGAGAATGGACCAAAAATAGGGATACATTTAAATATTGTTTTTAGAAACTTAGAAAGTTGCTAGATTAAAAGGTTTTGTATTACCATGCATTTTCTTAAGGTTATGAAAATTGAAAGTGAAATATGTCATTATTCAATTAATTCAGTCCTCACTGATTTGTCAAAAAACACAAATTTTATGAGGAACAGACCAAAAGGTGAGGTAAAAGTCTGGATATTTTGTTAAAATCTAGATGGTTAAGAGTTATGACACTCTTCCCAATGCTAAGGATGCTAGCCATCTGTTCACAGAGCTTACCAATACTTAAGTAATGTGAGCTATAACATACCTATCATCTCGTGTTCTTGTACCATATCTGGTCCCTCATGTATCAGATGGTTCCAAATATATCTTTCAAATGTCTCTTACTATGACAGAATTGTTTGTTATTACTTATTCTGATCACTAGTTCTCTACCATTGTCCCTCAAGAGTTTGTCCAAGGCCACATTATCTTCTCAATCTGCATCAGTTCAGAGAATCTCTGGGTTATATAAGTTCATTATTGTCTTTCCTGGCTGCTTGTGTTATTGAATGTGGCCAAAAGCTTGTGTTTATCCACTGTGGTAGAGGCAGGAGCCAGGGAGTTTAGCAGACAGGTAGTGTTGGGGGTGTGTGCATGTTTTCAGGGTGTGTGCCTGTGTATATGCATGTGGGCTAGATGTGTGAGTGAATCAGTAATTGTGTGTGTGTCTGGAGGTCACACTTGGGGGGGGGGCTAGGTTTTGGATATGGTAGATGTGTGTGTGTGTGTGTGTGTGTGTGTGTGTGTGTGTGTGTGTGTGTGTGTGTGCTTGTGGTGGTGGTGGAGGTGAGTAGATATACCTCCACAGTCCCCTAGATTAACAACAGAATCCTGCAACATTGGGAGGGACCACTAGCCACCAGGGAGGTCATTAAAGATGTAGCCATGTGGAGAACTAGACACTAAGAATAACCCTTTGTTACCATGCTTTAATGGCATTTAAACAAGACCTGAGCAGAGAAAAAAATGTGGACAGCAGGGATAAAGCTTTTTAACCATACCTTTATGGCACCTAGGGTCAGGAGAAACACTAGACTCCATGGGCTAACTCTTTAAATTGGTGCCTTAATGAAGTTGCTTAGGGTTAGAATATAGGATCAAAGCCCCGCAAAATGCTTGTTTTTATTTTTGTTAAAACTAGTTTCATATTGTTGACTTTTTTTTTTTATTATCTGTGGTGTGATTAAAGTGCAGTCGATTAATCGCCATGTATTTGAAAACAATGTTGACATACATCTCATGCATGGACAGACTACTGATAAAATTATGGGTAATGTCTGCTGGCACAAAGAAACCATACAATTTGAGATACAGCTGCCAGTGATGGCCATGCTCTCCAGATTCCCTGGCTTGCTCTGAGGGCTGGCTGGAGTAGGTGAGATTAGCAGTTTGGGCTTCTTTAGTCTGGGAAGGGTTTCACTGTATTTGAATTCTAGATTATTCTGCTTTCTGTCCCCCAAATTGCAATAGCGCATTGTTATACTTGTACAAGGCAGGACAGCAAATTCTGTGTATATCGGACCTCTTCTAACAGAATAAATAGACTGAATTGAAATGAAATGTTTTATTGTACTTATCCTTCCGCTTCTTGAATCACTCAAAGGTTCAGTACCAGGTGAATAAAAGAACCAGGTAATGCATCTGCAAATATGTGTTAGAGAAGCTTATTTTTTTTAAAGCTTTGCAGGGTTTATCTGCTGATGTTTACATAGTGTACACTATTTTATGTACTGGATTGAAGTGTCCAACAATGTGACATGTTTTTTCATTTGTTCAGGTAACTGTACACTTGCATTTTATCGAGTCATAGATTTACAGACTGTTATTATGCTAGCGATCTGGGGGGGGGGTCTTTCTAATCCTAGCCAAGTTTTCCCAAAAGAATATTGATGTTCTATACCCGATTAGGACATTGAGAGCCAGGAATTTATAAGCTAACTGTGTCCATAAGAGACACGAGTGCTAGGCCTGGTGTAAATTTCCTATTCCCCATTTACTTGTCTAGGTTGTACTTAAACTTGGTAATATACAAACTGAACATCACATGGATGGGAAGCCTGTTCCACAGGAGGGGCAGTCTCTGGGACACATCTGTGTCTCCAGCATGTTCTGTTTAAGTCACAGACAAAATTCAGTTCCCTAGACCTGGTGTTTCTTGTACTGCTTGACTTATGAATATGTAGAAGATTCATAAGTGTGGGGTTTATGGATGCCTTGTAAGCCAGGCATAGAGCACCCCTCAGCAATCTATAGGAGACTGTGTATAGGGAAAGGGCTTTAAGGTGCTCTGCATAAAGCAGTTTGTTATGCCTAGTATTCTTTTTGTAAGGAACCTTTGAGGTCATTCTAGTTGCGGCATATGCCTGGTCAGGCACATACCAAAGGGAGCCTTGTACACTATAATTGGTCTAATAAGGGTGGAGTACATGAGATAATGACCTCTTCTGACCTGGATGCCATGCACTAACTTATAAGTTGCGAAGCATAAATGAATTTCTTCACCACTGTGGCCACATGGCGGTTGAAGGTAAAGCTACTATCTATGTGTATACCTAGATCTCTAACCACTGAGTCGACTCTTAGGGGTGTATTATCAACATAGTAATTGGATGGTTGACTTCCCAAGGGGTACGATTATGCATTTCTTAGCACTGAGTTTAAGACCATGGCTTTGGCAACATTTGTTAGTCAGAGATAGATCTTCTTGATGAATGCTAGTGCCTGCAGGGGAGTAGATGATAACCTCCAGCTTGCAGTCATCTGCTAACTTCATTTGCTTCCATAATAGGTAAAGCTCATTTACAGAGAGGATATTGAGAGATGAGTCTCAAAAAGATGCAAATAAATTGCAATAGTAAATCATAAGAGAAGGTAAAGGCACTGTAATAACTGATTAATAGTGAACTGTGGATGTTCCTTGTGGTATATCCACAAAAACATGCAGTGCTCAAAAGGGTGGCATTTCATTCTGTCCAAATGTTTGCTGCCAGTTGTCTGAAATGCAAAAAGACTTGAGTAACAAAAGAAGAACTACTGATGCTTTATTGTTAGTGTAATGCACATTTCACATACAATGATCAGGTGACGTGAGTACTTTA
Organism: Protopterus annectens; assembly: GCF_019279795.1. Classification (NCBI taxonomy): domain Eukaryota; kingdom Metazoa; phylum Chordata; order Ceratodontiformes; family Protopteridae; genus Protopterus; species Protopterus annectens. Next base: position 1,815,223,561 of record NC_056743.1, read on the forward strand.
GAGAAAAGCATTGCACTTTGAATTTTATTTATTTACATATGTATACATGTGTGTATATATGTATACAGTCATACAATATAGTTGACCAGGGTAGATTGCTGTTTCATGTTGACCATTTTCAGGGTCAGCCCAGGTTGTACAGCCAGATAAAAAGAATGCATGGTGATATAAGAAGCTGGTTACACAATAATTTACATTAAGAAAATAGTAATACAATCAAATTGTTTGTAAGGATTAATAAGTCCAAGGCTGGCAAAAGGCTGCTAAATATCTTACAGTAGAAAGTCATAGACTAGTAAAGGCATTTATACTGCATTATGAATAGTGTACTACAATATGAACTCTAATAAAGGAATACTTATTGTTAGTCAGAGAGCACAACAAAAACCACACTGCTACAGTCATCAATAATCACAGGGGTAAATTCAGAAAAAGCTTTAATGAACGGGTTATTTTAAAAAAGTTTAGAGCTTTTCTTCACAATAATATTTCTTGCATTACATAATGATTGTTCTACAAAACCATAAAAACTAGTAAAGGCAGACTGTTTTAAATTAAACGTATGTCAGTAAAAGGATAGTCGAATAAGGCTTTCTGGGTGTAATAGCTGAAAAGGGAAAGTGGGGATGAGGTGATGTTGGGAGAGGCGGAAGCTGAATGCTGAATGAGGAAGATTTAAGGGGAGTGAATTACTGAGCCTAACAAGGGAAGAGGAAGGCAGTGGAAATGGGAGGTATATGAAGAGAGCTTTTTTGGGTGGCAGCAAATTTGCAGGAGCTGCTTTTGTTGTATGGAGTAGTCCAACAATAATAGGAGGAAGTCCTAAACTTGGGTGATGTGATAGGGTTTGTGCAGGGCCAGATCCAGCACTGGGTGACTTAGGCAGATGATTAGGGCCCAGTGCTGGTTGGGGGGTATGCAAAAAACATTAATAAAAAAGGATTAATCCCAAATTACTATTTCCACTCAGTTACTTTGTGGACACTCATTCTCAACTACTTTACTACTCAGCTGTTTCACTGCTCTGTGTGCAACAGTTCTTGCTCAAATGCAGCCAATGAGACTTCCAGCAAAAGCATGATCTTTTCCTGGTGCAGTTTCTAGCTCAAAGTAGTGTGAATGAAGCATCTTCCATTGTGCCATATCAGTAAATCATAATGATGCCAGAAGGTATGTGTGTGTGTGTATGTGTGTGTGTGTGTGTGTGTGTGTGTGTGTGTGTGTGTGTATCTGTGTTTGTGTGTGTATATGCATGTGTGTCTTTGTGTGTGTGTGTGTGTGTGTGTGTGTGTGTGTGTGTGTATGGATGTGTGTATCTGTGTTTGTGTATATTCACATGCATATATGTTTGTATGTTGGTGTGTGTGTGCAAGAAGTTATGGAAGAAGAATAATTTATAACTACCATAACTTTCCTTCCTTACCTAATAGTGCATATGAAAAATGAAGCTCTGAAATGTTGATCATTATAGCTAGTGTGGTTCTTAATAGAATAATGTGCAAGAATATTATCATGCTTGATGACAAACACGAATATGGCACAGTCTACTGAACATGAATTCTTCAAAGTTCATATAGTGAAGACTAAAAAAAAAAATGATCAATCAACCAAAAAGGTTTTTATGTGGGGAAAATTGCTCCACCCCCCTTGTAAGGGGGTCTTCCTCTACACCTTTTTAGCTGTCATAACTTATTCCAAGGGCTACACAGTTTGTCTACAGCTGCAATTCTTTTGGAATTTTTAACCATATGCTTAACTATCAGCTTTTCACTAGCTGGATATGTTTAATTCAGATCATCAGAGTATTAGCAATGTATTTGATTTATGGCAGACACACGTGAAGAGTTAGGGTACATATGTAAGTGACCAATGAACTGGGGTTTAAAGTACATTTCAAGTATTTCAAGTACAGGATAATTGACTGAGAAGTGAGATGAGTGCATGACTTAAATTGTGTTATTGTTTTTGGGATGGAAGGTGAAAACTGACATAAGATTCTGCTGCTTCTGGTGAAGCAAGAAATATTGGAGAGAAACCCTCAAGTAGGGATATACAGTAGTAGTGAGCTGAATCCAGAACTAGGCAACTTAGGGCAGCTGCCAAGGGCCTGGTATTGGCTGGGGAGCCTGGTCACACCATTAAATTAAAAAGAGAAAAGAAAAGTTTCCCTACTTGTTCATCCTGTGTGTAGTGTTTAGGAATTCAAAAAAAAAAAACACATTTTCCTGCTTTGTCCACATCCACATCCTGCTGCTTCCTGCTTTCAGACAATGAGACATGAAATGGCACAGATTTAATTTCACAGCAGAACTAACAGGCAGGTACACCAGAGAGTGCAGCAAAATAAGGTGTTTTCACTATGAGATGGATTGATTTTAATCTCAGAGCAGGCATGTTTACACCAGAGAGTTTAGCAAAAACAATGTGTATACTATTTCAGAAAAAGTGTGTTTACACCACAGACACAAATAATTTTTTAGGAGTGGAGTGTGTGTAACACCATTCAGGTATATGCATTCATTGTGAAATAAATAGCAGAGTTTCTTGCAGTTATGACCTTTAATGTACAGCAGGAAAATGGAGCAGAGAGCAAGCAGGTCAAACAGTTCAGTGTTAATTTCACAACTTTGTGTGTGTGTGTGTGTGTGTGTGTGTGTGTGTGTGTGTGTGTGTGTGTGTGTGTGTGTGTGTGTGTGTGTGTGTGTGTGTGTGTGTGTGTACTGCCCAAGTTAGGGAGGGCATTTTAGCTAAAAGACTTGCTCAGGCACAGACTCTGTACCTTGACTACAGGAGGCAAGAGTTTTAATTCTCTACCCCAGCTGCCATTAGCTTTGGCAAATTATTGAGGATTTCAGTCAGTATTAGTCATTAGCATTTCAAAATTTCTGTGTTTCACAACATACATGCTGATGCAAGACGTGTTCTGATAACCTTTTAAGTGATTTATAGTAGTTTTCCTTCATTTGTCTCCATTTTTGCATAACATCTTTGATTTTGCCTCATATTTATGCCATGTCCTTGAGCAAGTCACTTAACCAGACAGTGCTTTGTGACCACTGGAAATTTGGGCTAGGCTCCTCAATGGTCCCATTGAACTGCAAGCCTAATAATTTGTACCGATGAACCTGAGTAGTTATGAAGTAAATCAGAGATGTTCGACCTTTTTTGATTAGGGCCCACTTAACCCTACAGTTCAGGGGCCAATTACCATACTTCTCAAGGTTTGGAGGGCCACATTACCATGTCTAACATGTATCTGTTCATTAAAAACAGTTTGTTGCAGGACAAGCTGAGGGCCAGATAAAATGCTTTGGTAGAGAAGACTGTGGCCCTTTAGCCACCTTTTGGACACTCCTGGTGTAAAGGAAGGAAAATGACTATAGTAAAGGAGCATTATTACATGGACCATGGTCTTTGCATGTGATCCTTGGTTTCTATAATGTTGCAATCTGTTTATTATTTAGATATGAATAAATTGGATAGCATGAAGACCAAGTTCAATGTTGATATTTTAACTGTGACTGCATTTTGTATTTAGCTTGTTTTTTGCAGGCACAGATGTGTGTAATGCACTGTGTTTGGGGTACAATAGTTTGTCTAACACTTAGTGAAGATGAATAAGATTATGAGCTGTTAAACACCTTATTCCAGTAGTACTCCCTCAGCCTTCATTTCTCTTTTGTGACTCTGCCAGGTTACTTTACCAAAAGTACTGCTGTGCTGCTCCTCAAAAGAGACATTTGTGTCCAGTGTGATGTCTCAGGCTGTTAGCAAATGCATTATGCATTTGTTTTTTTTTTTAATTCCTGCATCCTTCACATAGACTCTAAGTAGTAGTTCACTATATGCTATTTGAGTATGGATTCTAGAGTATCTCTTGTAGTTTAATAAGTTACCAGATGCATTTTCACTAAGTTTGAGCCTCAGGGGAAATGAAGTTTACTGTTGCTCATGCTAAGTCTGTTTTCAATGTGCAACTGTTTTGTTTTGTTTAGCAAATAACTATCAATGTTTGTCCTATAAAATATGAAATAAGTTTTAAATTGAAATCCACATCTCTGTACTCATTGCAAAGGTAGAGAAGAAAATGGTGTCCACATGGACAGTTTTGAACAGTGTTTATGGTAATTACAGGGAGAGTACTAAGTAATGTAACACTAGAATGACTGTACGGTGGCGGTAGAGGCTGGTCCATTACTCTACCTAGGGCCCCATTTGACCATGATCCAGCTCTGATTGGTCTTAGGGATGCACATGGGAAATTGTATTTTCCAGTGACAAAACCTAATGCTGAATGAATAAAAAAGACTCCTCCCAAAATTAAACTAAGGCAGCCTTGCAAACCACTACATGAACTGAACTAGGGATAGAGGACTACAGATATCTTGTGCATTAGGAGGGGAGAAGAGTTTTGCTTTTTGTATTCTTTTATGGGTAGTGGACAAACAAGCAAGACAGCACCCCTGATTATATCAGTTAACGTGGAAGGCTCAGTTTGACAGCGTTCTACCTATATTAGAAGGATTAGGCTGAAAATAAAAAAAGGAGGAGTTGAAGATATATGCATATGCAAAGAAAGAAAACAATAGAGATAGAGAGAAAGAGAGTGATTGTGTCAAATTCCAGTGGGCAAATGTCACTATGAACTGGGTGAGGACTCATCAGGATTACATTTCCTTTATTGGATTGACCAGTCTGGACACTTAGCTCTGAATCTGCAGCTAAATATTTTGCTCAGCTACATGCAGTAAAACTCATAATTTACATTGCCAATAACAAAGGAGAGTTGTTGGTTTAATAGGAAGATATGAGGAAAACATGCAACTGACACCCAAGTAGACTTTCTGTGATATATCACTTTTATGTGGCAGCATAGACTGTGCATTCCATAACTATTATGCAGTACATCATATAATTATGAATTTAAAATGTCAGAGGGGCCTGGCAGGGAGCAGTAGGTTAAACTAACCAGCATGCTATATTACTCTCTTTGGCAATCTCTTTGAGAACATTAAATCTTTCCCTTGACAGTAACAGTAGGGACAGCCTTAGTTCTGATTCCCCCAAGCCATTTCTACTGAAATAATTTCAAAGGTTAAAAAGAAGAAAAAAAATATAATTTCTTCAAAATAGAGTGCAACCTTTGCATAATGAAATAGTGCTGCTACAGTATTCTGGGAAATCAGAAGAGAAGACAAAATGTAAAACAGAAGTGCCAGTGCATTAAAGATGTCATTACAACAGTTACACAAGTTCCATTGGTAAAAGTGGTAACCATGTGACATCTATTAACGTAAAAGTTACATGTGTTCTATAGGAATGGCAAACACTTAAGAAAAGATGTAATAAATATATAGTTAATTGCTTTATAAATTGAAAGAGTAGCCACATTGTAATATGACTTGCTTTTTAAGCACTTTAAGCAGTTCATAATTTGTAACAGTGTCATCATGAATATGAAGGTTTAAATCCCTGCTGAATCATCTTTCAGGGTGTCTTAAATAATTTAGGATACGTTGTAAGCTTATATAATTCCTCTAGCTATGAATAAGCTATGTGGCTTTGGTACAGTGTACTGTTAGCCTAGGAAGTTGCCAGTTTTGTTCATCAAGAATAATATGCTTAAAAGAGATAGCAGTGTCCCAGCTGGGTTTCTCAGACATGCAACAAGAAGATCTCTGTTATAGTGGGGATTCATAATATCTGCATCATACAGACAAAACTAATTGTGTCTTGCTAAATACCTCACTGAGAAAGCTGGTGGTAAAAATGGCTAATCACATATAAAACCTTCTTACAATCTTGCACAGGGAACTAAGGCTTTTAATTGATAAACTTCAATCTATAGATCTGTCTTCTGATAACTGTGTGACTCTGAGCATATCACTAACCAGACATTGCTCCTGAGATGTCCCTGAAAGAGGCACTTGTACTTACTGGATTTGTCAGGTAAAAGCTACATCTCCCTGCAATGCTACTGCAGTTATTGGACAAGTTTTCCTGTGTTGTCCTGACATGAAGTGCACCGTTTTGCCTAGCCTTTGTCTAAGTGTCAGTAATTGAGAAGTACATTATTTATTAATTTATCTGATATCTGGGAAGATGGTCTGGTCTAAAGAATCTTTGCAGCCATGATCCAGGCACGAGGTCTCTAACACGGGTTAGAGAACATTACATTCAGTTGAGCATTAGTTCAAAATACGCTAAATGCTCTATAATGTAGATGAAGTTTCAGTAATATGTTTGGATATAGAGAACTGAGTGCCATATTTAATACATAGAAGTAAAACAAGGAAATTGATAAATGTTCATATTTCTGTAGTTACAAGTAATGATTTAATAATGTCTTTGCTTTGCTATCAAATCTGCTTGGAAACTTAACTGGAGGAGATTAGGAGGATCTTTTCCATTGTCTCTCTAGCATCTGCAGTTGTTTTTGTGTTTGCAGTATTTTAGTAGGTTGATCTTCATTTTTGTGAAACTCGCTTTCTTTCTTTGTCTGAGGGGAGATGATTTCTATTTTGCAGGGGGAAGTTTAATAACTTTTTTCGCCAATGGTTTGATTGCAAGGGGGTATCTCTGTAAAGAGTGAGTAGCTTCAGACTGTGAGAGAAAGTTGTGAGGAGGTTAAAGTCTGAGGGATGTTTAGTACCTATAATTCAATAATTTAAATGTGGAGGAATATAAAAATAGGGTGGCTTCAGAAACAACAGTCTTTTGTAAGGAAATGTAATGATATTTGTTCTGAGGAGAGTGATGAATGAATTTATAGATGTTTATTGTGGTTTAAAGGAAGTTGGTATTATGAAAGGAATGAAGCGTGACAACTGGCAGAATATAATCTTGTCTTGGAATGAGTACATTAATTGCTGTGTGTCATATGGCACATGGATGAGTTGGTCAGAAATGGCACAGGCAGCTCTTAGCTGAGTGATTGTCTTATCTGTAATTATTTTAGGGTGGAACTGGAAGTTAAGGGAGGGTTCAGTCAAAAGGTAGAGGTACTGGTAATGAGACTTGATTTATTTGAATATTGTCGAGATTTGTTATGTTTAAAAAGAGGCTGTTGGATATTTTTTAGGTGTTCCAAATAGCATTTGCTGCTGTTTCAGAAGTGGTTCATGCTTGTTTATTTCTGAGAAACCACTGACAAGTATGACAATTCATTTTAGGGTTTGTTTTGGGTCCTAAGGACTGGAGCACTATTTCATTAGTATGCAGAGTGATAAGTAAGGGGTTGCTGCTTATAGTAATGTATTTGATAAACACTGAGAAGAGAACCAGGCCAAGGACCTGTGATATACTTGATGGGAAGGTACCCTCTACAATAGACTGATTGTTTGCAAAAATACTGAAAGTTCTTTTGGTGACATAGTTTCTTTAACAGCAGAGTATGTATGTTTGATTCATTACATTTCTGGACCCTTGATTACTGCTGCATGTTAATGAATAGCTATAACTCTTTACAGAGGCTTATGTGACAAATAGAAATTCACGACTACCCATCGCTCAGAAAAGGTCAGTGCACCTATTATATGATATTTTTCCATGGCAGGTAGTTTCTTACAATGTTAGTGAGACAGAAAAGTATGACCTGCTAGGAAACAAGCACAAGCCTCCACTCGTGGATGTGCAGCCAGCTGTGTTATGAGGTTGTACGGTTTCTGCTTGATGCTCTGCAAACAAATGGATACGGCATTCTTCTGTGGCAAGGGCATAGGGTAGCGCATGTGATACTTGCATATGAGCACATTCTTTTCTGAGCGTCTCTTAGTAATTGCGTGCTTTACTGAAGCCAGATGATGTCTGCAACTGTCTAGATCAGTACCTGTAAAACAGATGTGGCAAACTTGGTCAGGAATAACCATTTGAAAAATAACCTATTTAATAGTTTGGCAGCAGCTGAGAATAATGCATTGCTTCTTCAGTGAGTTGGTAGGCAGCATTTTGTAAGAATAGTAATTTTTTTTGTGTGAATTTGAATGGGTAAAAAATGTACATTGCTGGGGGTACGCCTTACTTAGCACTTGCAACATCTATCTAAGGCTAATTTCAGTGGCTCATTGTAATAAATGTAGGAAATGTATGTTCCACTTGAGTTAAACCAGATGAACAAAATGAAAACTAAAGGAAAAATCATTTATGTTTTTAAGATGGTATTGTGATTATGTCTATAATGCAGCAGTAATTTACTTCAGCCAATGACTACCTGGAATAAATTGCCCCAAGGAGTATTACAAACCTCTTCAAATGACCAGTGTTTTCATTTTATTGCTTAAGCAGTCAGTAATGTGCATGTGGTTTAATAATTACCAGTAGACTTATCTATAGTAATTTATGTCTATATGCTTAAAGATACTAGTGTACTTATATACCACTATTTCCACTTATTTGTTTAGAGTTATTTTTATTTACTTCTCCCCTTGAACTACCTATATCAGTTTTTTTTTTTGCTCACTCACTTCTGAGACTATGTCATGCATAGCATGCTTTTTGATACCTCTATTTTTTGTCCTGCCTTGTGAAATTCTCATCTGTTAAATAAGTCTCAGTGCAATCTTCCTTTTGTCCGACAAATAACTATGCCAGTGAAAGGACACATGAATAAAATAACAGGAAGTGTTGCTCAAATCTCAATCCAGCATTCATATCCTAATTTAAAAATGCAACCTGGCGGGTAACCAGGAGCTATGAGTGCAGGGAGAAGATGGTGGTATGACTTATCTACAGGGAAATTGCTACCATGATGAATTGTTTCCAGTCATGGATTCTCATTTAAAGTGACTTTTAACATGACAGGTTACTACTTTCTTTTACTAAATAGCTCCAGAACTCCGTAACCCTTAAAATAGATTACCATATGGTAAATGTTAGTGCATTTAATACATCTTAGCAACTAATAACGTGTTGTTTATCGAATTTACTGAAAGGATAACAAAATCACATGTTTTTCTTTGACTGTGTTCACAGGATGAAATCTTTGCTGGAAGGGTTTCCATTCAAAAGCACAACAAAAGGCCAGGACTGTTAAGTGTTGTTCAACCAAGGAATCTCCTTTTATTGCAGGAAAGGTGTGCCACTGTGATACAGAAGTTTTTTTAGGAGGTTTCAGAACGTGCACAAAAATTTTGGAGTTGTGTTGTTCACAGGCTGGAAGCCTCATTCCAAAATTTCTGTACACACATTCAGCACCCTAAATGAAGTTTTACAATTATCTTCTATGCTGGGAGTAGGAAGGGTCATAACATACCTATATGTGTACAAGACCAGGCCACATATATCTTATGGCTGCCTTATGTTGTTTGTAACCATGAATGAGACATTCTGTCTTCTGAGTAAGGTTGCTGTAAGATTAATTTATGTAACTGCAGTTTGCTATAATTCTTGCAATTATTATTATATTTTTTTCTTTTGACAGCTCATATTGTTAGTTTACCATTCCATTTACTTCACATATACCTTTCTTGCTTCTTGATATTGCAATCCCCAATACACACACACACACACACACACATATATATATATATATATATATATATACAAATATATACTATAATTGTATCCTGTGACAGGTGAATGGAATCTGTTTAGTATTCATGTATGCAGGTTAGACACAACTCTGACATGGTACCATTTAGCTGTTGTGCCATACTGAATGTGTTACAGTAACAAGACAAAAACTTAATTATGGGACTGCACATTTGTGGTGAAGTACATTCCTCAAAAATGCATGTATGGCTACAGTGCTATAACAATGAAAAAGGGAGACTGCAGAAAGCTAGACTATGACTTTTTTCTGTTTAAGCACATGTTTCAAGGAGGTTTAGTCTGTAAAATCTGTGCAGCCAGCTCCCATAATATTTTATATTAAAGAATGCAGCTCCAATGGTTAATAGCACTAGGTGAGGTCATGGGGGTGGCACCCTGAAGCAATAACGGGGGAAAATGCGTCGACCTTCATTCTCGCACTGGGACCACACCCTCTGAAAGTGTTCTCCTTTATACTGTAAAGAAAAGGGTGATATTAGGATGAGGTCTGCAGCCAATTTAGGCAGGGAGCAGTGCTTTTCATATGGCACTGACTGCCCTTAACATAGGAGCATAATAACGAATAACAGAATGAATATTAAATATTGAAAATGTATCAATACTACAGTTTTTTTAAAGCCTGTACTGTGGCTTTGGAATTTTTTAATTACTTTCTGATTGCAAGCTTCACTGCAACCAGAGTCTTATCAGGTCCTCATAAAATTTCATTCATACCAAAAGTTTTTTGCCTCAGTTAAGAGCACAGAAATGTTAGTTGCACCTAGTTGCACCTAGTTGTTACAGTAAACCATTGTAACTCTTTTTGTAGATGCATAATCTATCAGAAAGTATAGAATTATGTGAAAATGTGGTAGTAATACGAGAGCTGCATATGGTAGTATCATCACGCAGACTAACTACAACTGGTTTTCTATTTACTTCTTATGCATCTTGAGTACATATCATATTCACCAGCCACATAGATAACTGTCTTTAGCAGAAATAATTTATTTTGCTAAGAAAATAAAATCATTTTAATCTGCCTGTTAGGGTGAGGGAGGGCTCACAGTGTGCTGTATAGCTCAGAGGGTTAAATATATGAGATATTAATGAGCTGTGTATGTATATATATATATATATATATATATATATATATATATATATATATATATATATATATATATATAATGTTATATGGGTGTGTGTATGTTTGTATATGGATTCCCTTCACAAGTTTGAAGTTTTAAAACTTTGAACTGCAAATGGTCGAGACCATAAGATTGAAGTTTTGAAACTTTGAATGGTTTGAATGAAGATCGTTGTACAGCGCGGAATGAGAAATTTACTGTTTTCCTTACTGTAGTGCAATCTTGGAGCTGGTATATTTCTTTACCAAAGGGTGTGGGAGGTGCTGATGGGCTTGACCCTGTAAAAACATAAAAAAAAAAAATTATTTTTTCATTAACAACTCATAGACTTAATCTTCTACATTAACGACCAGATCTTGAATTTATCTGTCATCTTGCCTTGTATTAGTTTTTGAGTTTCTTTTCATTCTTGAGCACTGCTGATGAAGTTGAGAGTCCCCCTTTTATTAGAAAATGAGGCCTCTATATAGACTCTTGCTCACCCCTTCCATTTTGATTTAATTAGCATTAACATTACAGTATTTTATATTTTTGGCTATAGCGTTTCAAGCTACTGCTGCTGTCCAAAACACATATCAGCATATTGTAAAAAAATGGGTACTTACGTGTTATCGCCACCAGATTTTCGTGGTTGTGAATCTCGCTTCCTATATACAGACAACTGCATAAAACAGTGGAAAGTGTTGCTAAAAGTCATTATTGCTGTCCCAAAACCTCTCCACTACCTTCACAGTCAGAAAATCATTAAAAAATACTCATCGTGTTTGATGTGCATAACGGACGTATGCTTGAAGTGTCAGGGAAGCAAACTGCTGAATGGAATATTTCTACCTAGAGGAGGGAAAGGAAACACAGATGCAGGCACGATCTTTTTGCTAAAGTAAGACATGTTTCAAAATGTGTAAGCATAGTGGACAGTAAGCATTGCAATGTGAAAGTTGCCATACAGTAATGGTTGTCAAAACTGAGGGTGGATTATGTCGATAGCTGACTATGGGTTCCTGATTCCAGGTACTAAGAATACTGTGGAAAACATGTTACTGCGTGTGGAAGTGTTTCTTCTGGTAGTTTGTGGCATGTTTGCACCTCAGCATATGTTTGACATTTGTTAAAAATACAAAAGTAGAGTAAAAGCATCCTTTGTGAGTGCGTGTGTGTGTGTGTGTGTGTGTGTGTGTGTGTGTGTGTGTGTGTGTGTGTGTGTGTGTGTGTGTGTGTGTGTGCGCGTGTGTGCCTTGTTATGTGGGGGAGACGGGTGAGCAATTACAGTGAGTAAAACAGCAGCCCTGACAGTTGAAGCGTGTATGCACTTTACTGCAGCTACATGACATGCTGGCGTTAAAGTGCATACCTAAACAGCAACATAAACTGTGTACTTTTTTACTGAAAACCCTGCCTAAGACAACCTTCAGTGTGACAGAAATCATGTTGTCTGACACTATCACACCATTAACACTTACATTTAAACATCGGGAAGCAACCGTTATGATCATGTAAATCTGGTTGCGATAATACGTAAGTACCAAAAAATGTTATTAGGCAAAAAGATAATGAATGCGTGCAGTTCTACCCTGTTTATTTCTTCTGTTGCAGTTTAGTACAGATTTCCTATGAAAGATGTCGCTCTGTTTCTCTGTGTTTATGAAACGGTCTCTACCTTATTCTGTTATGTCTACAGAATCATTTTAATTTCTGTTCTGATTTATTTGCATACTTGTGTTTTTTTTGCTAACATCCAATTCAAGTATGTCCCTGGAGGCTGCAGTGAATTAGCCAAAGCAAATGCCCAGGTGTTACTGTACCAGTATCTGTCAGTAAAATTGGCAAAGTAAAACTATGCCATCAAGTGTTGTTTTGTTTTTGAACATAGTGGTGAAAACAAAGGCAGATTCCATCACTGTCTTGATCTCCTGGATACATCAGATCTGTGCATGCCATGAAGCAATGGAACATTGTGTAGCTGAGGTCAAAGGTAAAACAGTAAGTAACAAGTGTCACCTCTGTCTGCTTAAATGTTTGGCTGATATGTAGACACAAGTGACTGGATGCCTGATGTGATGAATGGGGTTGCTAAATCTAAGGATCTAAAGACAGCCGTTAATTATTTCTAAGAACTGCTGCTGAATTACATGGCACTGAAATCAGTTACTACAACATTTATGCAGTAGTGGTGGATATCTGTTTTTTTCATTGAGATTAATTACAAAGGCAATCCACAGAGGTTGGACTAATGAGTTTTTGAGACCATGACCTTAGCCTACTGAAACAATATAAAGTAGAACTTTCTTCTTAATATTTCAAGGTCCTTCAACCAGCCACATTTCTGAGCTAGCTCTGTATTTTGATGCAGTTTTATCTACTGTTCCCATGTCCAACCTTTAACAGATAGTGTGGAGATAAGGCAGGCCCTTTTAAAGTTATTTGCTCAAGGCATTTATAAACCTCAACAGTCATGTGGAGTGATCTTTTACCAGTGACATTTTTTAAGCAGCAGTGCCATTCCATTATAAAGGTGATGGAAATTTAAGAACTTTTATTCATTTGCTATCTATGAAAAATGAGAAATCTTATGCCTGGCTTGGTCTTAAAGTGGCAGATCTTTCCACTTTTGTCATGAAAACAGAATTTGTGATGGCAGAAGGATATTTTTAATTAAAAATTAGGGACACCTTTGAAAATCAGGGACATTTGATAAATACGACAGTTGAGAAATATAAGACTTTACATATAAGTTCATAATTGCTTACTAGGCTAATGAGTACAATAGCATTTTTAAGCCTAGCCACGCATCCCAAATCTCTGAAGTTCTGATACTCTTGATAGGTGTAAGCAGGGGCTTAGGAGACCAAACATTTACAAGCAGCATCCTGGGAGATGAAACATTTACAAGCTTCCTTTCTCCATTAGAGGCATAAGGGATGAAATCAACATAACTTACAATATCTTTACAGTTCATGAGTTGGATTGAACCCTTAACAGTACATGTATGTTAAATGGAGGTCCAAAGACAACTGCATCATGCCAAAGGAGTCTGAGTTGAAACTGAGTAATTGTCCCATGCCTAATGCAGAAAGGTTGATGCAGTCCATTATACTCATTTCTGTGCCAGACTGTTGTTTAGATAGCACTCCTAGTGAGTATTTTGATCAGAATTTCACTCATTTTTCCACTGTAATCAAAATGCCGCATCTGTATATGCCAAGGCAACTTAATCCCTGGGATTCATGAAGCTTGCGCCAGGCACAGGCGTAGCGTAGGTGGTATAATGCGAAATATGGCCACCAAGCAATTTAGGTACGATCCAATTCCACGTGTACTACCAGCATATGCCAGATCTGTGCAGCCCTTGGCTCAGGTATGCTAATCACCCCATGCGCATACTGCGCCATGTAAATGAAGGTACATAGCCATTCATGAAGTGGTGCAGGTGTAGCGTAAGCCCACAGAAATGTAAACCAAAAAAAATGGTTTACATTTTTCCAAAAAGAACATCGGAGCTATGAAAGCGGACCAGACTCATGTATTACAAAGTTAACATATGCTAATGGTGAAATATACAGCCAATGGCATAAGAAAAAATGCACAACACCTACAAAACAACATTTAATGTCATGTCCACAGTAACGCAAAGTACAACCGCAGGGCATGTGTGCGCAAACGGGAACACAAGGAAAATATACACAAATGTCATAAAATCGCAATGTAATACAAATCATGATTTCACCATAATACTCAATGGTATGCATGGTACACCACAACCAAGCTGCAAAGGTTGCTAAGGGTCTGTGACAGTGTTTGGCGTGGTAACTATGAATTAGTAGTCAATGCAATACAAATTAGGTAAGTAATAGTGAATCGCAAATGTCCCGCCGGACTAAGGATGTACATACGGCGCAGCGCTCCAACACCGAAGAGTGGTTTGGAGGTATACATGACATCAGCAGTGGGGTGTGCCATCGTAGCTGTAAGCACATTGGAGCAATGCAAATCCAGCCTGCCCATTGCTAAGCAAAGCCGCAGGATAGGGGTGGGGATGTAGGTATAGCATCGTTTAGCTGAGAGCACATATGGTGCCTGAAAGCGCATGTGTACGAGGATGAAAACGTGCCCGAAACCCGGTAAGCGGACGCATGCGCCGCGCACCATAGCTCAAACAGGAAGGTTAGGGGAAGAAAATAAGAAAATGCCGCAGTAGGGTAATTGGAGTACAACTGAGCAATTAACACCTATTAACTCACAGTGGGCAATTGATGGCAGCTAACAAGTCTGCTCACAGCAACCTGCAGAACAGGATAGGGGAGGTGTCGGATTACAAAGAAAAGAGAACTGCCATTGCAGAGCAAAGCAAACTTGCAGTAGATCGGCCATAGAACACATGTCATAAGATAAGCCAGGGTTTGGAAAGTACAAATGAAAGCAGGCTGCTGGATGCATGCCAGAAAATGGGAGGGGAAACGTTAAGAAATATTAAGGGAAGGGCAAGAGGTAATCTACGGCAGCCAAATGTAATTCAACACCAAAGGCACCACAATAGCAGTACCTGTGGTAAAACACATAGGATACCCTGTAGCTCCGATAGTACATACACACCCTATGACATCATCAGTGTTCACAGCACAATAGTATAAAGTGTGAAGGCACCTCACGCACACCTGTGTATTCCAAAACACTGCACCATTGGTGTAAACAGATGGGGAACTTTTATAATGTACATGTTGGGAGCTGCCATAGCTGTGATTCATCATCATGTGTTAGAGACTGAAGGTGTTGTGGAGGATGATGGTGACAACCACCGCAGGGCCCGGAGGAGGAGAAGAGTGTTCAGACCAAGGGTAACCTACCAGGGGCTACATGATCTGGAGATAGTAGAGCGTTACAGGGTGGACAGGGACATCTTACAGCAAATAGATGAGCTGTGCCAGCCACGCCTGAGATCCAGAAACAACAGAGGGGAAACCATCCCAGTGGACACGAAGGTTTGTGTAAGCTTGCGAATACTAGCCACAGGTACCTTTCAAAGGCCAACTGGAGATATAATGGGGATCTCACAGGCATCAGCATCCAGGGTACTACACCAGTTCCTGGATGCTATGTTACCACATGCCAATGAGCATATATATTTCCCCCGAACTCAGGAGGAGTTGGCCAGCAATATACGTCTCTTCCACCAGGTGGCACACTACCCGGAGGTACTGGGTGCGATAGACTGCATGCACATGCATATCAAGTCACCACCCAGTGAGCATGGTAGGTGCTACATAAACCTCAAGGGATACTACTACATCAACTGCCAGGTCGTGTGCAATGCCCAGGGCATTATTATGGATGTGTGTGCTGGCAGCCCTGGAAGCTACCATGACTCCCACATCTGGCATGCCTCACAGCTGTATCAGGTATTTGTCAGGGGGGACATCCCACATGGCCACCTTGTGGGGGATGCTGGCTATGCACTGGAGCCGTGGATGATGACTCCCATCAGAAATGCACACACACCCATGCAAGAACGCCATAATGAGGCACATGCACAAACCAGAACCATCATAGAGTATGTGTTTGGGATGCTGAAATCATGGTTCCATTGCTTGGACATATCTGGTGGAGCCTTGCAGTACTCTCCAGGCACATGTGCCCACATCTTCATAGTATGTGTCATCCTACATAATATGATCCTGCGGAAACAGCTGCAGCAGGGGCATAATGGTGAAGGCCCTCACAGCCTACTGCAATTGCCAAGGCCATCACAGGCACAGAGGGATTCAGACCATGAACACCCTGTGCCAGCACCAGTAGGCAGACAGAGGCATGCCCAATATGCCCACGCCGTGGCAAAGAGGGAATGTATAGCACATACACTGACAGTGTAGGCCCCTATGGACTGACACACCTC
Source organism: Protopterus annectens (assembly GCF_019279795.1). NCBI lineage: Eukaryota > Metazoa > Chordata > Ceratodontiformes > Protopteridae > Protopterus > Protopterus annectens. Next base: position 1,815,240,124 of record NC_056743.1, read on the forward strand.
TCCACCTGCACACACAGTAAACTGGATGGCACACACACACGACCACCTGTAAATTGTAATGTATAGGTGGCCTACTGTGTGAATCCTACATAGGCAGCCCTCAACCATTGCACACACAACAGCTATTGGACCAAGGAATGTCAACACCTGAACAGTACACGCACCTAACGGCATATGTTGATACTGTATGTCTAGGTTCCTAGGTACATCGGCAGGTACATACCCAATTGTCAGAGGCCATTCATCAACCGAGGCAAACAGTGTCTGCTGTCACCACCACATCGATTAACCAACTGTCCCTCACTGGAGCAGAGCCAATTGCGGGATCCATGTGTGTAATCACTGTTCCCCACACACTCTGCATAGCTTACCTGGTGTGTTAATGAGGGGCTCCATATAATGTAATCAGGGATGTAGTGGCAAAGCATGGGGAGTACCCATGACAGGTATCTGTCACCCCAGCATGCTCCACCTATGGTTGTGTGAAGGTGTAGCACATTATAGTGTGTGGCTCACTGTGACATACATTACCAATGCTGGAGCACATCCATTAAACATCACTTGGACATACCATTAATAGGTCTCATCCATATGGAAACTAACTGAGTTACACATTTGATTGCAGTATGGAGTAGCAGCTGTAGTACAGCCCACATACAAAACACCATAACACGTTTACAAATCCCAGATGCCCAAGTGGTAAATGCACTGACTGTCATGCATGTTCCCGGTCCCACGTCCTGCAAGGGACGTTATGTAATCCTGAAGGCACGAGTAATGGATGTTGGATGCACGTCGTCAGATCAGGTTTAGCACATGTCAGTGGGATTATGCGTTGGCAAGTGCTGGTAAGCTTCGTTTAAACATGACTATACGGATATGCACGAAACAGGGCTAAGCTTTTCTGAATACCGCGCAGATCACGGTCAACGATGTCCAGAACAGGTGAAACTAGCATTATTCACCCCTGTACTAATAGTGCCTGCTCTGAAGGGTAAAACGACCACTGCCAGGAGTAGAACACGCAATCATGTACACAATCACCTAACACTAAGCTACCCGAGATGTACCAACGGCAGGTGTGTATTGTGACAGGTTAAAACACAAATGTGCGGAGTCCAGGAAACAGTATACACCGACATGTACACAACGAAATGTGTGTTCTCCCTTTCACTCTCTCTCTCTCTCTCTCTATATATATATATATATATATATATATATATATGTATATAATAGAGATAGAAAGGGTGATAGAGAGATATATGTTGATATATATGTTGATATATACATATTCACCTATATCTGCAAATATATAGATAGGTCAACGACATGTACACAACCATGGAGGTACAAATAAATAAGATACTGCCAACTATCGAATGTGTCACATACCGACACACATAATCGCAAAGCCTAAAGACTGAAAGACCACAGTACCGACACACTAGAACCGAGAGTAATATTATCACGATGTTAAGGGACATTTAGTTATCGCTGCCGGTGCTGCGATCCAGGTAGGTACTGTGTTCAACTGTGTTTGTGATTGCTGTAGTCTGTGCATGTGTATGTTGAGGGTGCCATGTGCATTTCCGTGGGACTGTAATGTGTATGTGTGTGTGTGTGTGTGTTTGCATCGTGTGTCTGTTAGTGCTAACTCGGAGGTAGATCATTACGGTAGGTGTGGTCATAGCTGGCCGTAGGCATACGGTTACCACCTGTCCCACTTTAAGAGGGACAGCCCCTCCCTGGGCAGTTGTGTCCTGACAAAAAATATTAAAAAGGGCAAATGTCTGAGATTGTAGGACATAATTATGTCCCATATATTATTTAACAGTTGCATTAAATTGTTATGCCTGTATCTAAAATACGTAAATGTTACATGAAACATGATAAGTAGCTAAAGTGCTACAAGAATAAGAATGTATTCAGGATAAAAGTATGTTCTATCCTGTGTACTGACTGTGGGTATGGGTTGGCCTGTAAGCACCGATGTGTGTCCTGCAAATGTCCCACTATGGCCATTTGAAAAGGTGGCAACCCATGCCAAAGAGGTTCAGTTACCAACACAACTGCAATGAGTGCAAATATCTGTGACAGAAATACACAAGACAGCTGTCATTTAGTAATATTCCCTATTTCCGGAGGTATTGAAGTATCAACCTCACCTGCATGCTATATAGAAACCAATTAACAATGGCTCAATGTATAAGCCCGTAACAACCATAGTTTCTCAGTCTACTGAATGATAGATCTTCAATTAGGGAAGGAGACCACACACATATATGGAATATGTAGAAATACAGTCCCCTACAAACCTGTATATGCTATGTACACCCACCTACATCTTCTCCACACCTGAAACAATTGCAATACAGACTGTAATAACATCACAAACATCCACTCACTCAATTACATCTGCAGAACCGTTAACATACCTTGTGAGAGACACATTTGTAATGGCGCCATGTGAAATTGTAGCTGTTGTATAATGGAACAGACGGCGATGTTACCGGTTTTGTTTGCAGTAGTCCCTTATCAGATGGTTGAGATGACAGGTACACTCACATGTAGAACCACATACTCTAGCCGTCATACACAATCCACGGGGGACATGAATTCAAAATATCCGTATCTCTCCAAATAGCAGTTGCAATTCCTCACAACAAAACACATACAGGCCGTCTCCCTGAAGGTAGGGCAAAAGGGCATCACCCAAGTGGAGAATTCAGTTATACCCCACTGTTGCATGTAATTGGTGAATGGAGTAGCTGCACAGCTGATGTGCATGTAATAATTTACTCAGGAACACCAATTGGCGGCAGGATACTACATGTTACAGGTATCAACGTATATAAGGATGCCTTGCCATACATTCAAACCGTATGCTCATACCATAGAACCGTTTAAACAATAAAGGTGTAAAACAGATATTTACGAAGACTCGGAACGCTAACAAGGTATGTAGAACACTCAGTATGTCAGTGTATGTAGAGCCTGTTTTGTATTAATTAAAGTGTACACAATGCATAAAGTGGGAAAAGGTATTATGTAGTGATGTCTTGTTGAGCATAGTAACGCTTGTAGAAACTGTGTGTCCTGCTGTGGGCCACAAGGTAAACATCTCATACACCACAAGGGATGCTACATGAGGGCTTTAAACACAACAATTCTACACCACCCGCCATCAGTGGTAGGGTTTGTCTAACAAATACGTGCCATAGCAGGGGATAGTATATGTTGATATACTATCACAGTAGGCATGTGGATGGGGATATAACAAGAATAACATGCCTAAGGTGGTCCTGCTGTGCAAGTATGCTTTGCATTATGGGATAATGTTTAAAATATGTGTAATGTACAGTATTGTAGGTAGATATGTCAGATATTTTACACAGCATAACTGTTATAGCATGCAAACAAAAGGTATTGCCTATTGGCATGTACAATACACAGTAACAGGATACATATGGCTTGTAGTCACGGGACACTGTAACAGCATGATAGCTAACTGAAATGGAAGAGCTACTCAATTATCCATGCACAAAGGACATGTAATAGCTTCACAGGTTCATAGTGAGGTACTATGCTGTCTGGCCAAGTCCATGCGTAAGCCCAACGACAGTGTTTTCACCGGTGACACCTTCCTAGGTTAGTGTCCTGTCTGTGAACAGCAGAGCCATGTGTTACCTGCACCTGTGTACAGTACAGCCACTGCAGTGATCCCTGGTGTACATGAGTATCTCCCATCCACCCATCGAGGTATCTCATGAAGAGTGCTAGTGAGTGTCCCTGCTTGATGTACATAGGAATCATGTTCCAAAGCATGGTGAGTGTCTGGTTCAGGAATGTATCCCTCAAGCACGTCCCTCTCATCATTGCGTTTGTGCACATATCCATGAGCATGTTGCTGTCAGTGGCTTTTGCATATGTTGCTTATGTGGAGTATTTCCATAACTATTGATGTGGACATGGGCCCTGTATGTTCAGCAGAGGTCACCCCTGAGTATGCAGTATGCAAATGTGTACAGTCATGGTGTCCGTAGTTGTGCCGCATACGTCATCCTTCGGAGGTCAATAATCCTCATGGTGTGTTAATGTTGTGGTATGTAAAGCAGTTGCTGTTCTGTAAGGTACACCCCAAAAGGGGTGTTGTACCCTTGAACATGTGTCATATGTCAGGTGTATAGAGGTACAATGGGTGCCTTTGTTCCAGCTACAAACCCATTACAGATAAGGGTGGCCACGTAGAAGGATATCCATGCCACATTGGCAATATGGTTATCAAAGGAGTGGGTGCTATATACGTGTGTACTAAGATCCCGTATAATGTCACATGTATGTAGGGGACTACCACCTATGTGATAGTCAGTGGGTGATTGGTGTAATCCAAAGAGGATGTGTATGCACCTTGTGTTATGCAGCTTGAGGCCATGTTATTGACATCAGGTATCCGTCACAGTGACACCCTTATGGAGGGTGTCTGTATCAGCTGGTGGATCAATCATGGCTCCTTGTTTGCAGTCTTCTGGAAACCTATTTAGGGAAAGTCCCTCTGTGTTAGCCTGTACCTCCGTGAAGCATATACCGGACATGAGGGGCCCTATGACCAAGGACTTTGGTACACCAAGTGTAACTGAATTACAGTAGGTACCACGGTATGCTACCCTCATTGTGTGGGTCCTGTCCGTGAGCCACTTTGCATAACATCCTGAGACATAGGGGTCGATGTGCAGGTGGATGTGTATGTTGTCAATACCAGAATGGAGAATGGTGCTGAAAGCCAATGAGAGGACAATGTAAGCTGTGTGGACCCCTTTACCATCATCAACTACCCTGGTAACTGTATCAAAGGAGTCCACCAGTGTAAGAGCCATGGTCTGGCCCTAACAAATCCAACTTGGGCGGCATCAAAGGTCTGGCGGCCACCAATGTCTCTGTGAATGACTTCCATGATGATGTGCCCCATAGCCTTGCAGAACAGTCCAGTCAGGCATATAGGGCAATAGTCCCTGTGGTTCATTGTGATGCCACCAGTGTGGAGTGTGATAACTGTTGATGTGCACCATTCAGGGGCCACAATGTCTGATACAAGGCTATTACTGAATCTGGTGGCCAAGTGGGGAGCCATGTCATTCTGGGGTTTGTGTAAATCACATCCTGGGATTTTGGACGGTCACATGGAGTCTGTATTCCAGGCCTTAGAGAGTGCAGGTTGGAACTGCTTAGTTGTGACCGCAGGGACTCTGCATTGTTCCTGTATGGAATTTGGCCCTGTAGGGAGTGAGAGGGTATAAAGTTAGCATTGAACATATCTGCCAGGATGTTGCCAATAGCAGTCGGTCTGTAATGTTCCTGCCTAACTGTCGTATGTCAGAGCAGATGTGGGTATTGCCATTGAGTACTGACATCCCTCCATAATGCTTTGTGGTTGTCCTTGGAATGTGTCACAGTAATGTTTACTTAGCTGACTTTGGAGGATGTGATAAGGGATCCCGGATTCCTACTGAGGCTGACCAGTGAGCTATCCCACCCATGGGATTGTACTCCACTTTGCAACAGCCTCCACCTTCTGTTGTACATTATGTGCATGGAACTGGACCCCCAGAGTGGCGTCCATTATCTGGTGGGTACCATCATGGCTCTTTTTGGGATAGCATGATCCATGCAGTCATGTAAGTGCTAATGAAGTGCACTGGTGTATGTTTCAGCATTTGTAAGTGCATTGGCCATCTGCACGGGTGTCATGACGTTTACTATCGCTGTCATAAGATGTCTGAAGTAGGCGTTGTAGAAATCTTGTACTGTGTATTCCGTGAAGGGTGTGGTGCCGGGATGTGGATAACAAGGGTGATTAGCATATGTTCGGAAACTATCAACCAGGGGATAACCCCAGGTGTGGAACACCAGTCACATATTGGTAATGTCGATGTCTACGATATTGTTGGTCTTGGTGGTGGTGTGTATGGGTTGATCCAGCCGAGTGGAGGTTATGAATCCCAGAAAGCGTTGGCCTAATGTGTCGGTACATGAGTAGGTATCCCAGTTAAGTGTGGGGTAGTGTCAGTCTCACATCAGTAGCACCTGTCTGAACCCTACTGTCCAGTACACCAAGAAATGAGGGCCGGTAACAGTGGGGTATGTTATTGAATTCATAGCAAGTTACAATGTGTATAGCAGTAGTAGCCACAGTTAGTTGCACGTGGATCACCTCTGATGCATTGTGCTAAGGAACCAGCCTGGAGGTGTGTACATCCTTGTGAAATATGGGCACATCTCTGCCGTGGGTGTTCCGGTCCTGGTTACATGACTGAAAGGTGTGGTCTGCGTGTAACCTGTCAGTGCAGGTGTGCTCTCCAGAGCCTAGAGGCAGGTCCCAGTCACTGCAGAGATATCGAAGTGGTCCATTATAAGGAGTGGCTCGCCTGAGTGTGTTAGAGATGAAGATGTCAAGCATTGAGTAACAGTACCCCAGGTTTTGCTTGCCTGTTCCTGTTCTGGTGGTGAATGTTATTGGAAACTGTCCAAGACAGGCAGTATAGGAGCAGCAAGAGCCTTACATGTTATCTGTACTCCCAGGGCTGATGGGTGCAGGTCATCTGTGCTAAAGCATCGTGTTTTGTTGACCATGTCATTCAATGCAGACAGATACTGGATGCCTGTGGAATGACAGCAGAAGCATAGACAACTGTTGAAGTGAAACATTCAGTCATTGTACAGTGGTATCAGTCTGGATGAATGCAGAATGCTTCTCAGGGCTTAGGTGATACCTTCTGGGCTACAAGACCAGAGAGCTATTGCATGTCCCTGTACATGTAGTCCAGGAAGTTACATCTCAGGGCGGTCACACTAACATGGAGAATGACAGTCAAATCGTACCTGATGAGGTGTGGCATGGGTGCGTAGGTTATGTTGCAGATCCTGTTACCCGACAGCCAGATGTAAGCAACTATCACCTTGTGTAGCCTGCTGAGTGGGACATCAGTGTGACCACCTACAGAGTCACCTATGACCGGTGTGTTGGGAATGTTATGACACCCTATTGGCTGTAGTTGATGGGCACACATGAGTCTATGGGCTATAAGTAATTGGTATTGTGTTTGGTGATGGGGGCTGCCTCTGTTGCCTACACAGGGAGTATGGAGAGGTTCTGCAAATGTTGTAGTCATACTATCTGTGGCCTGTGGTGGAGGAGATCTAGTGAGACTATGTGATGAGTGGGGTGTGTTGCAAATGTTAAATGTCCCCACATGAATGTCAGGTTCAGTCTGGGTTGTTGAGAGCATTATCCCCCGCATGGCTACATATGTGCATCTCCCACAGGCTGTAGTGTCGTATGTTGGGAGGTGATCATTGACTGTGTACATGAGACAATTGCTCTATTGCCTCATGTTTGCCATATTCATCATATAGACAGGCAATAACACTGGTAAGTGACAGTTGGACATGCCTGTATATTCAACCATGTCTCACAAGATATGCGAGTTACGTGTGTACAACAGCTGTTGTACTGTAAGCAAGCTGGAAATGTAATGACAGACAGTGTACTAGTAAGAAATGAGTTGGAATGGGTGCTATAGTAATTAGTAGATCATGAAGTGCTTACATGTTCTGAACAAGTGCTGAGCATGAATATGCAATACAGATAGGGTGTTGGATAATATAAACCCACTGCAACCCACAAGCGGTGACGCCAGTCATAATTGGAGGCACTGCACTACTACCCTGCTGAGTATGGTCTGCAAGTCTATGAACCTTTATCAATGTAGATGTTAGCAGTACAGATCTAGATGACAGTACGGATGATTTCACACTGCATAGCATACCTGTGACAGGTCATAGGACATCACACATACTGTGTTCCAGCTACACTGAGTATACTAGATGTACCTTCGTATGCCACAGGAGTGGTCTACCAGTGGCCTGTTGACAGAAGCAACACTACAAAAGATGTCTGAGTGACATTGCATATCACACCAGTGGCAGCTACAGTAAAACAGGGTTAATGTTTTGTACTCCCCCCTCATTGTAGCCCATACCACACAGACAAATGGGAGGCATCTGCGCATGTAAGGATGTGAATGGCCATGACCTAGGAGGAATAGCTGTCTCAGTGTTGTGGACAACATACAGAATGGGCTTTGTGGGTGAGGTGAGTAACATATGTGCACAATCTAACAGCTGATAATAGCAGTGTCACCGCTAGGTGAAACACCCATTACCCATTAACTACCACCTAGGCAGTGGTCAACATTATGGACACTGTGTGTAAGGGATGGTGCTGTGCAGTTCACCTCCCTGAGCTAGTGGCATCTCCAGGCCTATTAGGTAGTCATACATGGCACACATGTCATGACAGGGTGCCATCCATGAGCATGGAGATCTTTGGACAGGCATACTCAGCACTCGGGTGACCAATATCAGATCACATATCACCTTTAAGGGGTATTGGCCATGCATGGATGGGCGATACCAGCCTTCACAATCCTCACCTCCACTATGCAGCATGCTGGCTACCTTGCATAAAGACATGTGCTACACTGTGATGTTGGACATGCTACACATACATATCCTGATCTGAAAGACATACGTCATGGACAGCCACCATCCTACTACAAGGATCACCACATGCTGGAAAGATCCCTGTGCCATACATGCTACATACTCCTGCCATACCATGCAACCCTGTCCATCAAAGCTGCACATGTCATCTCTGTCATACATGGTGCGATGACCGCATGGTAGATGTATCATTAACTGTCTGGATCAGTAATGTGGCACTGATGTACCTGGTGGTGGCAAAATGGCTGTTGGATACAGCTAGAAAAGCTTGCCCATACATGCTATAGTTGATAACCATCCCTGCGAATAATGTCTGGCTAGCCATTGTCCCATGTGTATCACATGTGCAACACAGGCGATACGTGGCAGGATGTTGAACTGCTGTACAGTGCCATGTAGATGTATATGGCAAAACACATGCATGTAAAGGTTTCCGTGCACATGTGTGCATTGTCACTGCTCATGTCCGTTAAGGCAGTGTATGCGTTGATATGTGACATATACACAGCATCAAGGTCAACAGCATTACTGTGGACACATCCAGGCATGTGCTGATAGGTAAGAACACCAGTACAGGCAAACAGACATGCCCACATCAAGACAGCATTCACATCGAGTATGAACAATGTAATGAGGTGACACACATATATGGTGATGATATCCAATGCACAGTGGGTGTTACATGTGTGTGACACAAACATGTCAGTCATGTCAGTGTCATGACGATTTGCAAAGATAACTGTTCATATGTACTAGATTTAATACAAATGTATGTGCAGCTGTATCTCTGTACAGCTCTGTGATACTGTGACCTGTCTCCATCATTATGTCTTCCAGATAATGCCTCATTCATGCCTGCCAGCGTATAGCCGCCTGGAGGATGATTCCCTCATCCCGTACTTCCATGATAACTATGAGGTGTTGTTCAGACATGTGCACAGCATGCCCAGCAGAGTGATGACCTGTGGCAGGAACTACGCAGGAGGGTTAATGATGTGGGTAGCCATAACCGCACCTACCAGCAGGTGTGTAGACACTGCACGGACCTGATACGACATGCAAACAGTGTGCCAATGCAATCGCCAGGAAGCAAGATGGAACAGGTGGTGGGCCACCAACCCAGCCCCCACTCACACACACCGAGGAGCTAATGGCCAGCCTGGGAACACCCTCAGAACAGCATCCACAAACACTAGCTGCCAACATGGAGGTGGGTGTCTCCCAAACACTGAGCCTGGAGTTGCCTGGTAAGTCACTACTGCACATATTACTATTATATCCCATTTAGTTGTATGTGTCACTGTACAATATGTAATGTAACATCATATGCAAGGTATGTTTACATGCATGCCGCATACTATAGTATGCTACCCTGTGTATGCACACGTGTGCATACTATATGCTATTGAACAGGGGAATGTGTTAACATGCACAGTGCACCCTGTGGCTGTCATACAGTCATGGATAATGTTCAAACTGCTGTGTCACCCCTATACAGGTACCTCTGGCATGCTGCACAGACATCAGTCCATTGCAGGTAAGACAGTTATCAGTATCAGGCATGTTAATGCATATATCTATTCGCCATGTGGCCAGTTAACACATGTACACATAATGTATGGTCCAGTCACAATATACAGGTCGCATCTGTCATCAAGCACACTGGCTACCCATGTGCAATATATACAAACTAAATGAAACATCGACATGAAACCACAGTATCTGTCTGCATAACCCTGTGGACAGTGATGTATCTGACATCTATGGGTGTATGTCATATGGGAAAACACAGACATGTGAGATAGATGACCATCACAAACATTTGGCCAACACATGTTCACACATGGCCATGGAGGATGGCCAGAGACATGTAGCCACACAGTAGATGTGATGTGCATACACCCTGTTGCACATTGTCCACACATGGTCCAACTATAGTCTTTGTTGATTGGCTATATAGTTGATGTGGAACATTGGACATCCTAAAATCCTGTGCACAGCTTGTGGAGGTGTCACTTAATTCAACCATATAAGATGTGTTGAACATCATGACTGTCATAGCATGAAAGTAGTCACCTGTACAGCTGCCACCGACATAGACACCACATCAGGACACAGATACCGTACATTTCCCTTGCTGCTGTTGGACATCACTGTCAGCCATGCACCTCGTGTGTGTGGTACATAAATGTCATGTGGGACATGGTGTATTGACAAGTCTGCCATATGTGGACACTGTTGCCAGGCAGCTAAGACAATTTAGTAGTTGTGCAGGGTTGTCATCCGTAGGTCTTCCAGTGACCTGTCACATGACACAGCATGGTTTAGTGTGTATATATCTCAGCAATGTGGGTCACAATCCACAGTAGTTATGCAATGTCTATGCATGCAGTCATGGCTATGCACTGTGTGTGTATTACACACTGTATAGCAATATAGGTGCCTCATGATGCCATGCAATGGCACAGTGTCTGTACTTCACACTGTATAGCAATGTAGACACCTCATACTACCCTTCAATGCTCATGCACATCTGCTAAAAGTGCTTTCTATCTGTAGGGCATACAGATAACACTGCAATGTGATACCCATTACACTGCTGTACGTGTCAGGACACCATTGTGTTAAACATGTATGCATGTCAATGCACACATCAGCAGATTACATGTCATACTACATGTCAATGTCAAGGTCACATCAGCCATGTGTACTGTTAACCTGTGCTGGTCCACATGGTGTATCACAGGGATGCATGCTTACTACCATGATTGTGTGAACTGCATGGCTTCTGATATGACACCTGCTTACTGCTGTGTGCAACCCAGGGAGGTATGCTAACTACCACTATTAATGTCTGAGCTGCATGCCATCTGCTGTATCACATGCATGCTGCATGCCGTCTGTCAAATCACATGCATGGTGTGTCTGTGTGTCTATTGTAATGTAGAGTCTTTCTTTGCATTCACAGGTGATGTAGGTGTGTTACCCTCCTGTGGTCCATCTGATGTTAGTGTCCCCACAGATACTAGCAGTGATGAACATATGCATGAAGTACAGGCAGGGTTGTCAGGGGCTGAATCTGTGCCAATGGTTGCCATCCCAGCTGTGTCCCCCTCTTCCCCGTGCACAGTTCTCATGCCAACACATACCCCATCACCAGTGGCCATAGAGGAAGGACAGTCAGTGTGTGTTAGCTTGGAACAGGAACATGTGGTGGCTACAGAAGGTGTGCCTCCACACCACGGTGTCAGTGTAATGACTGCAGATGTGCCACACAGGCATGTAGCCAGGGCTGCTCATAGGAGGGCTTCTGGCAGACATGCACCTGCAGGACAGAGCGCAGCAGCTGGTGTCACAAGACGCATGTTCCAGACTGTAATGGTGGCACAGGCACGTGCTGAATGGCAGAATGCAGAAGGGCAGAGACTTCAGAGGGCTGCTATCCATTCTTTAAATAACAACATCCAGGCATTGGCAAATGCTCAACAGCAGATCGCTGATGTTTTGGACAGGCAATTGGGTCACATGGTTGGAATCCTTGACCATGGCATGGCAATCCATGAACACGAGCTGTCTGTGCTGGAACATCTGGTAGGAGTGAGGCATAGGCCACGTGGACTTAGGCTAGCTACACCACCTGATGCAGGTCAACGTGAATGAGCCACCTCACATGCCCGCTCCCACAGTGCCGGTAGCAGTAGCAGTGCAGTTGGTGTTGCTCTGTCCACACCAGGACACAGCAGGCCACATGGACATGGCCCTGGACGTTCACAGTGGGGACATGGTTCCAGTGGACATGTGTCCTCGGACAGTAGCCAATCTGTACCTCTGCTTGGTAGTGCCCGTGGAACCCCTGGCAGACACAGGTCACATGGCCATGGCCGGACAAAGTGAGCTGTACATCCTGGTCTGTACAATCTGGAGCTGTCAGTAATACCCCTGTGTAGGCTGGACACATGGCAGAACTGTGTGCACACATACACGCACACAGCAGAAACATCTGTAGGGCGCTGCAACACCCACATGCATAATGACCACACATGTCCAATCAGATCACCGGCCCTAACCCACACACATGATGTCATCCACTGGTGCAGCCTATGCCCCTGGCAAACATTATCACCCTGTGCATATGATGATGCCTGTGCCGTATCCCTGTCATCCACACCATCAGTGCAGGGACATGCTCATATGGTCTGATGCACAGGGTGAACAGAATACTGAGAAGTGTATATTACATTTGTTGTGTACTGTTGACACGCACCAGACATACCATGTAGTACAGGTTTAGAATGCATTGTTATATGTTCACAGTATGTGTCTTGGTAACAACAGTAACAGCATGTTGGTAATTATGACCTGTTTTCCTCCTTAAGGTCTAATTGCATGTGCCATTATGTTACAGTGTTTGCAGCTAGAGTGCATTGTTGTGTGTTCACAGTATGTGTCTTGGTAACAACAGTAACAGCATGTTGGTAATGATGCCCTGCTTCCCTCCATAAGGTCTACTTGCATGTGCCAGTAACTAGCAGTGTTTGCAGTTTCCCATGTGTAAATGTGGAGTACTCACAGGCATATATGGCAATACCAGCATGCTATACGTAGCCTCAACCTCACTGTTAAAAAGGCTACCATTCCACAGATGTCCACACATCTACTGATCCAGAAGCATGTGAGCTGTTTAATAGGCTACAGTGGCTAGAGACATGACATCCATACCGGGTCACATCACAGGTATGGTGACATGGTGCGGGCGTTTTTTACAGCGGTCTGGCTGATGTCAACGTTAGAGGCCAGTTGATAGCATGAGGCATCACTGTGTAGCAGTAATACACTGTCACATTACAGGATGAGAAAACGCACAGACATACACAGAAACACTCAGTAACATGACCACAGTCACGGGGTCAACAACACTATAACACACACTTGATAGTGTTGAGGTGAGGACCCCTGCCTATGTGGTAATCACCTTCACAGTACTGTGCACCCACATGACGAGACACAGAGAATGAACATGTACAGGTAGCCAGTAAGGCTGAGACCGATGGCATCAATAGGGTAGTAGACTGCATCACCATGAGGGGTTAGGGATCCTGTCTGTTCTGTATGGTAGCATACACCCTCACTCCATGCACCAGACAGCCATACATACACACACACACACACACACACACACACACACACACACACACACACACACACACACACACACACACACACACACACACACTGTGGAGTCCACAAATGTCATTCACATACAGATAGCTGACATGTGTGTGATACACACACCACCCCTGCCTACATCTTGCTTTCTACACTGCAGTATGTACAGATCTCTACAACAGTGTATAGGGGTATGTAACAATTGGGATGTATTCTCCACCATACGTGGCATATATGGTCACACAAGGAAACACACATGGCAGTACTGTGAATCATAGACCTGCTATATGATGATAATACATCTGACAGACATGCAGCTGTATTGGCCGCATTATGTGTACCAATGCTACCTTTGGCAATTGTGCTGCTATATGCACATGGGAGGATGTAAGTGTTACAGGTGTCAAGTGATGTACAGTCAGTAACACCCTGACCGCTCTGTAGGTTGTATGTCTTCACCTTCAAGTAACAGTAACATAGCATACTGTTTGCACATGTAATGGTAGGACGGCTTGTGACACACCTGTGAGCTGTCTTCAGCAAACATCCATCTGCAAAGGTGGACCACCAATTTATGTACACATATCCATCCATACCTGATGTACATCCTACTGTACTGTCAGTATTTCACCATATACTGGTGTCAATGATGGGGCTGCATTGCAACTGCATGTTGTAGTTAGACACAGATGGACGACATACATCAGCTACTGCACATGCATGGTAGCTGCATGCACTACACATGTACATGTGTGTTGGTCCTACATTCCTGTCATGTAGCCATGTTTGTATGCATTGCAATTGGTGCATGCATGGTAGCTGCATGCACACCACTACATGTACATGTGTGTTGGTCCTACATTCCTGTCATGTAGCCATGTTTGTATGCATTGCAATTGGTGGACATGTGTGATGACATACATGACACATGGACTGTTGTATGATATGTTGGTTGTCATGGGGTAACTAGTACAGAGGAAATGTTACCTCAGTCAACATTGCTACCTTATGCACTGTTAGCATTCAACAGCCATGGACCTACCTTCCATGTGCATGTGTGTGATTGCTGTAGCCATTTGTCTTCACGGAAGACAGCAAAAGCTATGCTATGTACATATGCATTGTGTGTGTGTGGGTCATGTACATAGCCACTGCGATTACATGTATGTCATATCCAAACATGAGTGTTTTCTGGTGTACAGCGATAGTCATCTGTTACAGCTGTGTAAGTCCCAGGGCCCCTGTTATGTGTAGAGCCGACCTGGTTATGAACTGTGGTATCATTGCATTGCATACCACATGATGGAACCCTGTCAGTACATGTGTAGTCTGCACAGTTGCTGTAGACCTATGTACAGTCCACTGGTCATGAGTAACATGGTGGTGTAGTAATGTATGGATGTGTGTTGCTGGTCCAAGGACATGGTGATGTCTGAGGGCTACATAGTAGAATGCGGCATTTACCACTATGATCTGCACCTGAGACATCTGTGATGACTCTTGAGTGTGTACTGGTCAGTACATGTGAGTGGCCTTCATGTATGTGGGGCAGTAACACCTGAACCGGTCCGTCATGGTCTTATGGCCCACATGTCTGTATCTGAGGTATACGGTGGTAGTGCTATTGTGCACAGCTGTGCCATATGCCAGGTGTTCCTCACTGCAGAGATGTCCGTATTCCCAATTGTTGGATCTGGATTGTCAGCTGTGATCACGAACGCTACACAGCTAGCACTGACTACCGGTGTCAGATGTGTGTAGTGCAGCATTCGTGCTAACAATGTTCACTATCGACACACTGTGCCCTTCCGTGTTTAGAATCCGTGTGCATACAAGACAGCCCTTCACTACTACTAAGTGTGTGAGCATGCCCAGTAAGCCGTTGTGTAGATGGACACACAGTACATTCCAAACTGTGCCCTTCCTTGTTTAGAATCTGTGTGCATACAAGACAGCCCTTCGCTACTACTAAGTGTGTGAGCATGCCCAGTATGCCGTTGTGTAGATGGACACACAGTACATTCCAAACAGACGTGTGCTACTAGTGTGTGAGCATGCCCAGTGACATCTTGTGTTGGTTATGTGCCTCTGTGTATGGGCATTACCATTGAAATCCTGTATAGCGATAGTGGTCATCCAGGCAACAGATGTCCATAACCCACGTCAGGATGGATTCCTACATTGAACACACTGGGACTGTCTTGAAGGGTGTACTATCTGTGGCATGTCTCATATCCATGTAGTGTTGTAATAGTGCTCCATAGATAGGCAGTTGTCCCGCTCACACCACTGCCGTGTGTTTGTCTACGTCTACCTTGGGACAGTAATATGCTTTTAGACTGCTCACTCTCCATACATTCCCTATCGGCGTCTTTGCCTTTGCTGATGATGTCATCCACCTAGAAGTATGCCTCTGGGAGTGCTGTGTTCCAGTAATCTCAGTAGCACGTTCTGTAACTGCGTAATGCTGTAGTGTGATAAGGTAGTTAGGTGTATGTTCGCCTCCCAGCCCAGCCAAGTGTGTGTGTGTGTGTGTGTGTGTGTGTGTGTGTGTGTGTGTGTGTGTGTGTGTGTTTGTGTTTCCAGCTGCCTGGGGACAGAGTAATGCTTTTAGATAGCTCACTCTCCATACATTCCCTATCGGCGTCTTTGCCTTTGCTGATGATGTCATCCACCTAGAAGTATGCCTCTGGGAGTGCTGTGTTCCAGTAATCTCGGTAGCGCATTCTGTAACTGCATAATGCTGTAGTGTGATAAGGTAATTAGGTGTATGTTTGACTCCCAGCCCTGCCAAGTGTGTGTGTGTGTGTGTGTGTGTGTGTGTGTGTGTGTGTGTGTGTGTGTGTGTGTTTCCAGCTGCCTGGGGACAGTGTAATGCTTTTAGACAGCTCCCTCTCCATATATTCCCTATCGGCGTCCTTGCTTTGCTGATGATGTTATCCACCTAGAAGTATGCCTCTGGGAGTGCTGTGTTCCAGTAATCTCGGTAGCGCATTCTGTAACTGCATAATGCTGTAGTGTGATAAGGTAGTTAGGTGTATGTTCAACTCCCGGCCCTGCCAAGTGTGTGTGTGTGTGTGTGTGTGTGTGTGTGTGTGTGTGTGTGTGTGTGTGTGTGTGTGTTTCCAGCTGCCTGGGGAGAGAGTAATGCTTTTAGACGGCTCACTCTCCATACATTTCCTATCGGCGTCTTTGCCTTTGCTGATGATGTCATCCATTTAGAAGTATGCCTCTGGGAGTGCAGTGATGCTGAAACTCGGTAGCGTGTTCTGTTACTGCATAATGCTGTAGTGTGGTAGACTAGTCTCCCTGGAAAGCAAGATGGAAGCAACGCCAATAAGGAGATAGTAACAGCTATTCAAGACAACCCTTCACAGCTGAATAAACTGCAGCAATTTTCTGGAACACAACCACAACGTACCACACTGAAAAGTCCTTTATTTACCTAGGTTTCGTTCGTTCCTACGAACTTCATCAGAATAGGAATGAACGAAACCTAGGTACATAAAGGACTTTTCAGTGTGGTATGTTGTGGTTGTGTTCCAGAAAATTGCTGCAGTTTATTCAGCTGTGAAGGGTTGTCTTGAATAGCTGTTACTATCTCGTATTCCCGCAGGAGAAGTTTGTGTTCGTTTTAGTGTGGTAGACTAGACAGGTAGGTGCTCGATTCCAAGACATGGCAGGTGTGTGTGTTTGGCAGTTATACCCTATGTGTTGGTATCTGTGGGTGGTTAGCTGCAGGATGTGTTCAGTGTGTTTTGTTGCTCACCTATATAGTGTCCACAGCCCGCATATTCTGCCAAGACACTGGGTTGTCAACACATACATTCGCCAATAGGTCTGGTGAGTAAATGTCAGCAGCCCTACTCTTACCCTTAATACAGTCTGACCCATGTGACGCAACAGAACACACATGCCTTGATAGTAACAACACTACATGATGCAGGTGACACATGTAGTTTCATTTTCATGCCTGTCTAATGCTTTGCTGTCATGTGGTTCGCTGTTGTGATATAAATGCAATATCTACATATGTGTGTACATGTGTATATGTGTTTATGTATATCTATGTACATATGTATACAAATAATATATATGATATATGTATACAAATAATATATATGATATATGTAGATATAGAGAGATAGACATAGATATAAACATGAAGTAGTAAAAACCACAGCAAAGACGGCCAACCACAAAGTATTCTGCACAAAGTCTTTAATAGACGTGAACAACAGTAAAAACAACTAGCAGTCAAATTTAAAACAAGCGCTTTCGCCTGGCTAATACCAGGCTTTATCAAGATGTGTGTATGAGGAACCCTAACCTATTTATAATACTTTTTGGTCATCTGACCTACACCTAATTAATTAATTAGAGTAAATTTAATAAGAGTAAATTTAATAAGTTACTTTCTTAAAGGTGTATCGAAAAAATATATGTATATATGTATGTATGTCCTATAATACAACCCAATATAACAATACATGCATACTTGTTAAAATCTGTTGAGATTCAGATTATACATTGTGTATGTATATATATTAATAATAATACTATATTGATGTCCTAAAAACATATAATAATTCTTAAAAATCTACAACTTCTAAAATTCTAAAAAACAACTTACTATACATATAAACCATAAAGTGCAACTGCAGCAAAATATAAAATAAAATAAAATGTATACATTATTAATGAAGTTAATAAAAGTTGTTTATGAATTATTTATACAATAAATGCATCAAGGTATAATATTATGTAAATACAAAAAAGTTTTTATTTTATCCTTTGCTATAGTCTGGCCCTTCTGATTTTTAATACACTATTAATGCTAATATTGTCATTTAGCCCGGAGGGGTTTGCGGCATTTAACTTCAATTGCCACAACAATTCCTTATATTCCAAAGACGTTTCCCAATCTCCCCCTCTTGGATTCTGAGTTGCTTGTTCTAAAACCATGAATTTTAATTGCATATTTGGACATTTTAAAGAGTGCTTGTAAAAGGCGTTAGTTTCTTTCTCTTTCGCAACATCATATAGATGTTCATAAATTCTTCTTTTCAAAGACCTTTCAGTCTTCCCTATGTAAAAACTTAAACATTGGGTACATATACCAAGGTAAACTACTCCTTTAGTTGCGCAGTTATAGTGTCCTGTTGATTTAACCTTAAAGTTCCTTGAAGTTATATGCAAGCTGTTATCACTGATTATATATGAACATTGCTTGCATGCCCCACATTTATATGTACCTAGTCTAGGGGTAGATTGTGTAAAACTATTATGAAACTGTCTTTCAAATAATCCCTTCAAATTAACATTCCTTCTATTCACAAATTTGGGCCTGTCCGATACTAACTCTTTAATATCTTCTTGTAATGTTAAAACTGGCCAATACCTTGTCACAATTTTTTCAACTTGTGACGAATCCTTACTAAAAGTTTGTATGAATAAATTTTGTGTCTCAAATTGTGCATCTTGTTGAACACGTCTATTCTCATTTGCCATTGTACCTAAGAGCGGGAAATATTTACTTTTTCTATCAGTTGTGACCTCTTCTGCCAACTTGTTAACTAGACGCATAGGGTAACCTCTTTCTAAAAATAAATCTTTTAAGAAATTAATTTTTTGTATAAATAGTTGTTCTGTACTACACATCCTAGCTGCCCTAATAAATTGGCCTTTCAATATGCCTTTCTTCTGATGGAAAGGATGTCCACTCTCAAAATGCAGATAGGAATTGGAAAAAGTATTTTTCCTATAAATTTTAGATTGAAAGGTACCAGTATGCTGATTCTTAGACAGAGAGACATCTAAATAATTCAAAACTTCCTCACTGATATTATATGTAAACTTTAAAAATTGTGTGGAAGAATTAATATAAAGCATAAAATCCATAAATTCATTAAGGTTACCATTCCATAACACACAAATATCGTCTAAAAAATGTTTGTAATGTGTAATAAACTTTGACCAAGGGGTTGAGAATATAAATTTGTTCTCCCAATAGTGAAGTACAATGTTGGCATAGGATGAGGCACATGGAGCACCCATGGCGACCCCTTTTTTTTGCTTGAACAGCTCTCCATTGAAATATATGTAATTATTTTCAAGTATAATTTCCATAAATTCAACCACCAGTCTAATAGTGTTTGGGCTGAATTCAGATGACACACATAAAACTTCATTAAACCATTCAAGGCCAACAGCATGAGGGATACTTGGAAATAATTCAACAATATCTATACTGATCATAAAGTTGGTTGCATCATAAAAATTGCTTTGGATACCTTTAAGGAAGTCCCAGGAATCTTTACAAATACATTCTACAGAAAGAACTAGTTGTTTAATAGTTTGATCAATAAATTTCCCAAGTGGTTCAACAATGCTGCCTGCCCCAGCCACAATCGGTCTAAATTTTAAAGGGTCCAAACCTTTGTGCACTTTAGGTATCCCAAAAATCACTGATGTAGTAGGTTTGTTTACGTACAAGTAATTATATAATTTTTCATTAATTGCTCCTTGCATCAGATGGTCATATAATAAATATTTAATTTTTGAATAGGCAATATTAATCTCATTAATTGAGACAATACTATACTGTTCAGTATCTTGTAGCATATTATGCATTTGTGCTTCATAGTCCCAGTTATACATTAATACCACCCCTCCCCCTTTGTATGGTTTCATAACTCATATACCTTCCTTCTTTAAAGTATTAATTAGTTGAAATTCTTCTGTACTCAAATTGGAAGGTTGAGAAGATATATTTATAGAATATTGATTTCTTAAATCATTTTCAACTAATTCTTCGAAGATCTTTAATGCTGGGTGTGTGGGAGGATTTAGTGTACTGGGTCTTATAAAACTTTCATTTAAATATGTTTGTCCTTTAAAGAAAACATTTAAATTCAAACGTCTAACAAACAATTTTAAATCTAAAATAGTACTAGTTAAATCTAATGGACGCAATGGAACAAATTGAAATCCTCTAGTGAACAGTATAAAGTGTTCAGATGTTACTAACATGTCAGTATAATTATAAATACAAAAATTATCTTTCTTCATGACCAAACAGTTAGCCGTAGCAGAATCCATCATAATTCCTCCAATTTCATTGTTAATAAATGCATCAGATACCTCTATCTGCGAGGTTTGCCCCAACCCTCCTGCTGGTATGTTGCTCCCTTGCCCCCGGTCTGCCCTGGGGGTAATAAAAAACCTGATGAGAATTCTTGTTGGTTTTATGTGCTAAACGTTCACTTCTTCGAGGAATATCCTCTGCTGGGGAAGCTACATTGTCGAAATTATCTAAATCATCCATTCTGTTGTGTACTTGGTTGTTAAATAGTCTACCTTTACCTGGTACAGAGAAAGCCAAACCTTCCCTGTACTCTATTAGATCCCGTTCTAACTTTCTAATCTTCCTGTTAACAATTTTACAACAGTGCTGGTCTACTTCCTGAAACACATTATCATAATCCCTTCTAATACTGCCAAAATTATGGTCTTTCACAATAGAGTCATTCAGTACATTCAGTTTGTTTAAAAGGTTATCCGCTTTTATTTCGTAGTCATTAATCATGAGCTTCAACATATCCAACCCTGTTCTGTTGAATAGTTCAATCAATTCTTTATGTAGACTAGAACCAGGAACAGCATTGTTAGGGAATTTAAAAAGGCGCAACCCCTTAGGTACACGTTGCACACAAATACATTCTGCTAAATAGTCTATGTCGAGTTGTGTGGATTTAAATGCGTAGAGCTTATCGCTCAAAGCAGAAAATTTATATTCAGTACTGCTGTTATCTGTGCTAAACTTAGAAGAAGTACCTGGTTTGAATGAAAAGGGTCATTTAGTCCAATTACTGAAATTAAAGTCTCTCATAGATCCATTCTGTCGTTGAACTTGCTGCTTCATGGGCTGCTCACGTACATCGGCATTAACCAATGGGGTTTCACCAGGAACTTCTGTTTGGAACGCCCCATTCAACCTCAATGCTGGTGGTGAACAAGGTTTTGTCATTGTTCATTGTTGTTGATTCCCTGGTAATGGAGCAAGTAAATCCGTAGTATCAGGTAACAGTATGTGACTAAGTTGTGTTAAAATACACATAGCTTGCCTAAATTCCCCTCTCGTCACTGGAACATCGTCAGAGTCCTCACGAAGAATGTTCGGTGTGTTACTGAAATCCGAATGGTCAGTGCCTTCAGCCATGGTACAAAACCAACACACGGAAATATAGTAAGTCACCAACCAAGAAGTAGTAAAAACCACAGCAAAGACGGCCAACCATGAAGTATTCTGCACAAAGTCTTTAACAGACGTGAACAACAGTAAAAACAACTAGCAGTCAAATTTAAAACAAGCGCTTTCGCCTGGCTAATACCAGGCTTTATCAAGATGTGTGTATGAGGAACCCTAACCTATTTATAATACTTGGTCATCTGACCTACACCTAATTAATTAATTAGAGTAAATTTAATAAGAGTAAATTTAATAAGTTACTTTCTTAAAGGTGTATCGAAAAAATATATATTATAGTTATACCCTATGTGTTGGTATCTGTGGGTGGTTAGCTGCAGTCTGTGTTCAGTGTGTTTTGTTGCTCACCTATATAGTGTCCACAGCCCACATATTCTGCCAAGACACTGGGTTGTCAACACATACATTCGCCAATAGGTCTGGTGAGTAAATGTCAGCAGCCCTACCCTTACCCTTAATACAGTCTGACCCGTGTGACGCAACAGAACACACATGCCTTGATAGTAACAACACTACATGATGCAGGTGACACATGTAGTTTCATTTTCATGCCTGTCTAATGCTTTGCTGTCATGTGGTTCGCTGTTGTGATATAAATGCAATATCTACATATGTGTGTACATGTGTATATGTGTTTATGTATATCTATGTACATATGTATACAAATAATATATATGATATATGTAGATATAAAGAGATAGACATAGATATAAACATATATGTCTGGGGGCATCAGCACTACTGAATGTTTGTGCCGGATGATCTGTACGTGATAACCTGGGATGTATGTATATCTGCCATGGCGTAGTGGTAATGCACATCGTCTGTTGTGTGCAGGGTCCCGGGTTGTAGTCATGTAGACACCGGTTATTTTGTTGCTGAGAAGACCATGGGACATCGAATATGGTGATAGTAAGGCACCTGTTACCAGTTGTGTACGGATCTGAGTGACACTAAGCAGTGGTTATTAATTTGGAGGTTTGGTATGGGTCATATAACTATTCATTAGAAGACTACACTATGCAGATGAGGTTGACAATAGTGCATCCCATTTATCCCCAGGGTGTGATGCAGATACCTAGAGTGTATGTGTGTAGTTAGCCGGGTGCAGGGCTCGAATATAGTTGACAGCATGGGAGGGAGATCAGGCATACTGTATGTACATTGCAGAACTGTGCCTCGGGAGTGCTCTTGCCTTAGCACGCCTAAGCTAGGGGTGTGTCTATACCTGCCTGGTGACATTGGGAGGGACAACAGCAGTGGTGGGAGCAGTGGTGGGGTAGTCAGGGTGTACAGGCTGCACAAACAGGTGATGATCAGCATAATCAGCAGATGACATGGCCAGCCCGCACCTGAACAGTACAGTAATGTGAGCAAGCAGCATACACACAGGTTTCTTCCGCACTCTACACCACCGGTGTATACCTGCGGGGACATTTCATGACACAGTCCAACCAAATGAGAAGGGCTGCAGCAGGCAACATAGACCAACATGTGCAGGAGGCTGAGGGCAGTGAGGATGTGTATGCTGATGAACATCCCTTACTGGGGTGACATAAATCTTTATAGACCCAGGGTGACTTACAAGGGACTACATGAGCTGGGGATGGTGGAGCACTATGGGGTGGACAGAGACCTCCTACAGCGGCTTGTTGACCTGTGCCTGCCACACCTGACACATCAAAAAGGCCGAGGGAAACCCATCACAGTGGATACCACGGTATGTGTTGGCCTGGGTATACTAGCCCCAGGTACCTCACACAGCACAACTGGGGATATCATGGGGATGTCACAGGCATCTGAATCCAGAGTATTACACCAGTTCACAGACACCATGTCAACACATGCTAGTGAGCATGTACATGTCCTCAACACACGTGATTAGTAGACCAGCAATATGCATCTCTTCAACCACATGGATGACTACCCTGGGGTACAGGGTGCTATAGCCTGCACACACATGCACATCAAAGCACCTCCCGGTGAGTGGAGTAGGGCCTATAGTCACTGCAGGGGCATACCCTCCAACAGCTAGGCCATATGCGATGGCCAGGGCATTAGATTGAATGTGTGTGCTGTCTGCCCTGGAAGCTATGATGATTCTGATATATGGCTTCTGACACAGCTGTACCACACCTTTGCCAATATGGACATCCCCTACAGTGTCCTAGTGGGGGATGCTGGGTAACCACTGGTGTCATGGCTGATGACACCCAGCAGCAATGCACACACACCTGAACACTCACACCATAATGAGGCGGATGCACAGGCAAGACATGTAATTGAGCATGTGTTTGGGATGCTCAGTTCACGGTTCTGGTATCCAGACACATCCGGTGGAGATCTGCAGTATTTACTAGCTACATGCACACAATTTGTTATGGTATTTGCTATGTTACACATTCTGATCCTGCAGTAACAGTTGAACAGCATGGAGCAGGGCCACATGGTCCAACACCACTGCCAAGGCCTGTACAGGCACAGTGTGACTTGGCGAAAGAACTACCTGAGCAGGGCCCAGTCAGCAAAAGGCCGTGCACAGTATGACCTGCCCTTGGCAAAGAGGCAACACAGGGCATATGCACTGACACAGTAGGTACCCACGGATGTCCCCTCTCTGATCCGCACACAGTACAATGGATGCCAAACATATGACACTACCTGTGCTTGGCCATGTATAGGAGGTGCACTGTGTGCATCCAATGTAGGCAGCCCTCCAGCACCGTCCTCAGGTCCAGAACACCCCCAGGGTACGTCTAACGACCTAAAAATTGGTAGTTGTATTAGAATGTGTATTTACCCATTGCTATGGTATGTATGCGAGCATACAAGAGACTTTGGTGGCCGACTGTTAGGGCAGCAGACAGTACACGTCCATAGTGGCACCATGACATCTGTCGCATATACGGGGGTCACAATGGTAGCCAGTAGTCCACAGGGTGTCCTAACCCACTGCAGATTATGGGCTGAACATCATGTGTGTCCATAAAGTCCACACACGTTCCATGTAGCTGGACAGGTGTGGACCAATACAGACAAATGATATACAATGGCCTATGGATATGACCAATGAATGACCCCAAACCCCAAAGACACACACAGACTACAGCAGGCCAGGCAGTTTGATGTTTGTTGTGAAAGCTAGGATGTCCAACACCACTGTGCTGGTATTTAACGCTGGGATCTGATGTACATTGGTATCCCTCCAACCAGCAATTTAGGTAGGTCCACACACTGACATGGAGTACCTGGCATACCAGTACAGTAGTGGCAGATGTGTACAACTGTCAGCTGTGCCCCCATCCAACCTACACATGTGAGAGTCATGTGCGCCACCCACGGTGCTGTGTAGGACTGTGGATGCGGTTGGATGTCCCCCCACGCTATGCAGACATGTAGCAACTGTCAATGCCACATGATCATTAGCTACCCTGCAGACACAGCATGACACCTGTCTGTATAGAATGGAGGGGTAGGCAATACAGTACTGACTATCTGGACATGTGACACATGCGATACAGTTGTCCATACTTGGCATGCTCACACACATGATGGTATGACGGTAATGTTGGACGACAACATGCGTAACAGTCATACTGGGCATGCTCACACACTGACACACAGGACGGCCAGGCATGCATACACCAGTGGTCCAGACATATCTGCCAGTACATTGCTATACTGTTGGATGACTGCGCTGCATGGTGTGTGTGTGTGGTCTATTGTCTGCACATATGCCATGGACTATTGTTAATTCACACGAGCTATGTGCGCAGGGTACTGCTACCAACACATGAGTAGGGCGTTTCTTTGTTTGTGGACAGACCAACGCCTTTGGATACGGACTGGGTAAGGCACATTCCAGCAGGTGGGAGCAGTTGTGTGTGGGTTTGCACAGTGTTAAGCACTGCTGATCTCTGGTTACAGCACCTTTTACCCGTTTAGACTCCACATTTCTTTGACAGGGCACTACTGGCATACTGGTAGAGAAACACGCTTACAGCCGCTCGGTCACCAACATTTCTGCTTACATTTGTCACTCACACTGGGTGTGTGCGATCCCTTGTGATGTGTATTACATCGGACTACATGACTACAGTATCGGGTATGTGTAACCATTTTGCGACGGCAGGAGTTCGACTGTACGGACTCGGCGGTCTGTCCAGTGACGTAATCATATTATATGCGTGTTCCTCATACGATCTGCTCCCATCTGCCTGATACATGGGAACCGATACTCTGCAATGTTGACATGTGAATATGATTTTGTTAACGCAGCTGTCCGGCGAGTCATGCTACCGCATACCTACTGTACGTTTTCCACCTTTCAGATTGCACGACAGGAGACTGTAGGAATAACACCTTTCCCACTTTGCATGGGACAGTCCCTCATTAGGCATATGTCATGTGACGATACTCTAGCCATTGCAACTGTCCTGATTAGGGGACATTCTCATATTCTACGTGTCTGTAGTGATTGCTTGTTACAGGTCTTGTATACCTGACACGTCGCTATGTTATATGTAGTAGCATAAGCAACTTTACTGCTGCTAGACTACGCTTTGATTTGTGCTGATATGTATATTGCTGTACTATGCATAGCTGTATGTATGTTCTGCTCTGGTACGTCTGACATTTCTACAGAGCAGGTCCCACTTTGGCCATTCAGAATGGTGGCGGCCCTATAGATCCTATATGTAGAACTATCACATGTGTCAAGGCAACACATAACCACAGCCAGTTGTAAACTGACTACTTCCACGGTTTGCATACGTTAAGGTTATTCTTGTAGCATTATAATTGCTAATGCTGTTTCCTATTACATGTAGCTGTTTCTGATACAACAAATTAATTTCTGACACCACTGCACACAATATATGGCCTCCTTTCCTGAACTCACAGGCCATGTGCCATAACATTAATTTTGCAGGACACAACTGCCCAGACGGGTGTTTCACTCAAAGGTGTACGGGTGTATCATCTACCTAAGGTGGTCATCAAATTATGCACTTTCCGTCACTAGCAGACCTCACATACCAATGGGGGGAATGAACACTACATCAGGAACACTGCATAACACCCTGTGGGACACATTTAGATGATTGGTTCTATTAACCAGACATATTGACAGTCACAGAGCATATGTATTCATTCAAGTTTGTCGAGGTACATGCCGTTTATGACTCATACATGTTGTCATCTGTCATTTCCTGTATTCTGCCACCTGTCCATCTAATATCACTAGTTCTGGAAGTGTTTAGTTGGACTTTGTTACATTCTGATTCATAACTATGGACGTCCATGCTAATCGAGTACACGGCACTGATTTGGTCTCTATGTATTCTCCCGATGGTTTACAGACTATCCCGTAGATGTGCTCTTCAGGTTTGGGACGTATAGGCGTCTGCTATGCCCACATAGGAATATTAATGACTTCCACTGGGTGGGCCTACTACATCTCTGCCAATCAGCACCTGCACACTTAAGCCCATTATTGCATACACATGGTCCACCTACCTGGCACCCCTCTACAGCACTCATGACATATACTTACTGTGAGCACAGCTGGGGTATGAGCACACCCCTACACATTGCCCACTCTCCCCGTCTCGGGACACATGTCGTACGTTTTGTCAACCCATGTATCATCATACTTGCACAACCTACTGTTCCATGTACACCTACATCCTACTCGCATCGATGACAACAGGTTGACACATACACTGAATTTTTGGGGTCCCGCAAGGGACACCGTTATCCATGTTTAAAGTGTAGACCTTACAGATCTCTCCCACTGTTACTTTCCTGCCGGTGTTTTGGACAGCAGCAGTGTAGTAATCTTTATTGCCTGTCTGTATGTCTGACCGGCCTAGCTGGGTGGTGTGGGGGGGTACAACATTTATTTATTGGACCTCCCAGTCACATATGCTTGGGCTGTATATATGTTACTCCTAATTGCTGTAAAGTAACCTAGTTATGTACATGTGTATATCTACAATGACATATATATTTGTTTTGTGTGTATGTGTATATATCACTACCTGTTGTTTGTGTATATATATCTATCTATATATATCTGTAGTATATCTTTGTGTGTGTATATATATATATATATATCTGTCTAAATGTGTATGTGTATCTAAATATATATATATATATATATATATATATATATATATATATATATATATATATATATATATATATATATATATATATATATATATATATATATATATATATAGATATAGATATACGTTTTTATCTATATATACATCTATGTGTCCGTTAACCTATACATTTCCCGGACATAGACACTTACACATGCGTATTGGGTTTTATCTCTGCTTCAATAGCATACTATTGCCTTAGTCATTATGACACCGACACTTCACTCCGGTGAACTTCTGATCAGTATACTGCACGTTATACAGCAGACAGATGTCGCATGTTTTTCATGTCTGGGGTGCCGCTGATAAGTGTGATGTGATACAGCGTCATTCGACCTATTACTCGTATGTGCAGCCTGTTATTCCTGATACTGTGTTTGTTTCTGTGCACATTCACATAATTGATGTTAATAGAATGAGCGTTTGTGTTACTGAGATTGTATGCCAACATATTGATGTCTGCATGTAGTTGTGTCTTTCTGCTTTTCCCGGTTTGGGGTTGTCACAGCAGAACTCTGTTCCACTCATGGGTGTCGTATAGGTCTTACGTGTTGGGCTGCCAGCCCTGATGCACAATGTCCGACAACGATACGCCCATTCACACATGTCTCCCCGCAGATGACGCTCTATCTGGGAATCGCACCTACGTACTAGCTGACCTCCACAGGCCGCTCCATTGCAACCGGTGCAACATACCCTAGCACTCCTGTGTCCATAATCGCATATCCATAGTTTCTCCAGCACACCCGTGATGAGTTTCCACACATAACAACCATTATACACCTGATATCGCAGCCATAACACACCTTTACACATTGCCCTCTCCAGAGCGTTGGGGCCCTGCACACATTTTGTACCACCTTGTGTGTTCACAGGGTCACCATCCATTCATATTTGCACATACGTGCCTTTCCTGGTGTTATGGATTACGAACTTGTGTCCAGATGTCTACAGGACTGGACATCGTGTCTTGATACCCATTCTAATGTTTACACAGGTTACTTATCCCATGAGGGATATCCAAAAATTTAACACGACCAATACCGATCATTCTTTTGGCGTTACGAAAATGTGCTGGGGGTTTTACATGCAAGGGATACATAGTTTGCAATCCTAAAACTGCCTAGGGTGACACTGCCTACTACATATGAGTAGTGGTCACTATGGGTAGATGTGGCTGTGCCAAGCTAGTAGGCTAAGTATGGCTGGATTTGGTGGACGTTCAGGTATGGGGGTGGGTTGTGTGCTGTGGAGGGGATGCTGGGTATTTCATTATGCATCCAGGTGTGTTGCATTTGATTTGGCTGGTTCCATCAGGACCAATCTGTGGGTATGTGCCGGTGACATTTCTGTACATTTGTATCGCACATTTTAATATTCATATGCTTGTGGGATTGTGTTCTATAGTTTGGCCTGCCTGGTTGTATTGCAGATGTGTATACATGTTCTTTGTGTTTCTTTCTGATTCACTCACTGCTCCCTCATACACCTCCAGTTCACCTATTCTGCATACGGCACAGTCTCACCTTTGAGGATTATACCATTACCCATCCCCCCACACACACATATTCCTGACACTCCATCCATCACTGCTTTGGTTGATGGCCCATGACACGGTCAAGGTAACACATTGCATGCACTACATATGTCAGGTACCTGTATGGTTGTGTGGGCTACCCTGGCATGTTTCACCTTCCACATGCTATACATCACACACATAGGTACATGCCCATACTTAAATTTCATGACATGGTTGGTACACCTGGGTAATACCCGTTCAATGTGACACATCCTGACAAGTACAGCTTGGATCGCATATGTGTGGATTTTGGCTGACTGTTCTGATCATTGGTAGGATGCCACCTTTTCCTATGTCCAGGATGGGATATATTCCGGGCACATATCCAATTGTACTGGACAACACATACCCACAGTCAACGCTATGGATAATACTGTTCCTTTAAGCCTACATGTTGCCTTATTGTTGTAGCAGTTTATATGCTCCTTCTGTTTCGTTTACATGCTTATTCTATTTCCTGTCACATATGGTATGTTAAATATGGACATACCTATTGTATGTGACTATTACATGCATTATGGGATATAATTCTGTCATATGGTCACTAGATATTTACATTTATCGTGGATTTGTTATGGACA
The DNA here is from genome assembly GCF_019279795.1 of Protopterus annectens. Lineage (NCBI taxonomy): Eukaryota > Metazoa > Chordata > Ceratodontiformes > Protopteridae > Protopterus > Protopterus annectens. The sequence continues at coordinate 1,815,270,448 of NC_056743.1, forward strand.
CATCTGCCCAGCTGTGTACTCTCCCTCACAATATGGGTCAACTGGTGACCCTGACCATTGGGCTGGACGCATCTATTGGCGGCGCGCTAACATGCTGTGTTTCACTTCCACTTGGTATAACTATCTACATTGGACTATGGGCACACGGTTTTCAATGTCATTTGTTCGAGGGATAGGGACCCGTTATTCCCCACCGTGCATTTGTGTTTGCTTCTTCATTTTGTGTTCACAGGAACTGTCTTGCATGCTTTGCATATGTTTCAGTATCCACTGACACTGACAGATCTGATTACTATTGCTTGCAAATTGTTATATGCAAGCATTTTAGGTTGCACGTCGACAGCTGATATTTCCATGTCTCCGTGCGGCACTTCAACACGCCCTATGCACTTGCGCTCGTTTCCTATGCACGTGGCTGTGGCGGCAGCGCGCCTTCATTAATATGCATTTGGCGCTACTACGCCATCTTCACGGCACACAGTCGGCGCAAGCCTAACGCTGGCCTTGCGCCGAGCTTTATGAATCCCGGAGAATGTGTTATTTCAAGCACTTAAAACTTGAAATTTCAGTACCACTTTTATGAGATTTTGCTTGCTACTTTTAGTAGTACATTTTGTTTTTCCATTAAAATTTTCTTGTAAAAGTATTTTTATTTTTATTTTTTTAAACTTAATAATGCCTCTTTATAGAATTTTCATACTCTTTAGAATTTTTCTAACTGAAAACTTAAACAAGTATGTTGTACATTGCTGCACATTGCTTAAAGGTACAGTAGATAAGATATGTGCTGGAGAACAATGCTTAAAATATATTCTGCTGTTATTCTAACCAGAGTCAGTGAACTGCTTTGCCTCTTACATGGTATCGAGTTCTACCACATTGCCTGAAGCCAGACTAGCTAAACATAGCATAAACTGAACACAAATGGATGAAAAGGTCAAAACTTCAAAATCATTGTGTCAGAAACTTATTGACTGTGTACTTCCTCACTTCTTCACATAGGAAGTAATACCTCATGCACCTCAGAGCTTTAACCGTAATTACAAGCCTAAACCTTAATTTAACTTTAAGCTTAACCCTGACCCAAACCCTAAAACGAAACCTAACCCTGGTCTTAACTAAAACCCAAATTTTAAACTTACATCTAAATCTTTAAACCTAACTCTAAACGTAACCAAAATTAAATGTCATTACTAAGCTCAACCTAAATCACAACGTTCATCCAAAAGCCATGCATTAATACAATCAGACTGAGTCAAATTTTACTAGGCTCAGCCTAAATCCCAACTTTCATCCAAAAGCCATGCATTAATACAATCAGACTGAGTCAAGTTTTACTAGGCAAAACTTAAATCCCAGCATTCATCCAAAAGCCATGCATTAATACAATCAGACTGAGTCCAGTTTTACTAAGCTCAAACTAAATCCCAATGTTCATCCAAAAGCCATGCATTAATCCAAGCAGACTGAGTCAAGTTTGCAAACTATTAAGCGACGTCTAACTGCACTGTGTGAAATTATTGTTCCAAAGGGTCATTTCATGTAACTGCGTACAGTGTTACTGTCCTATTGATCAGTGATGACCACAGCAGACAGTCACAGACACAGAATGCAGTAAGAGACATAACACAGATCTGTGCTCCATGCATCTGAGATTAATAATATTGTTTGTGAGACATGCATTTCAGTACCAGACAGTGAGTCTCCTTGGTAGTCTTACAAACTGTTTTCATTTAGTATAACATTTGTTCTTATTCTTTATGTAGTAAAGTCTGAAAGAGGTGAAATGATCAGTCTTGTAATCTGTTTTGCTAATGTTGCAGGTAACTGAGACACCATAAGTCTCACTGCAAAGGTGCGAGTGGGATACACTACTTGCATTTACTTGCCACTTTCTCTGATATAGTGAATTCCTAACTGCAGACAAAATATGTTTACATCAGGTGTATCTGCACACTGAACTACATTATCAGAGCAGTATACACTATTGTTTGTCACTGAGGTTATAAACCTAGGCTCTCTGCTGCAAATCAGCATGTTGTCTCTTTCATTGACATGACACTTGCCTGGTCTATTAGTGTCATTTCTAACTCTGGAGGCAAAGCAATTAAATCAAAGGATATGCATATGACACACTCATACCCTTATATCTGCATATGATCTCACTTTCTGCCAACCTGTGGATGTTTTTTTATCTCTGCATTACATACACACATAAACACATACACACACACACACACACACACACACACACACACACACACACACACACACACACACACACACACACACACATATATATATATATATATATATATATATATATATATATATATATACATACACACAAAATACATATCTCAAGCACAATAACCTAGAGTGGGAATATAACCTACAACCTTCTGGCTTCCTAGCAAAAATGGTGAGTGTGCTACCTATTGTGCCACTGCCACTGACATTTGTTATGCATCCTTTTTAATCATCATATATATTCTATCTCTCTCTCATTCTCTAAGTGTGTGTGTGTGTGTGTGTGTGTGTGTGTGTGTGTGTGTGTGTGTGTGTGTGTGTGTGTGTATATATATGTGTGTGTGTGTGTGTGTGTGTGTGTGTGTATGTATATATATATATATATATATATATATATATATATATATATATATATATATATATATATATATATGCATATACAGATGTGTAAGACACTTGTTAAAATGTTGCTTTGGTCAAGGTACAGATAATCAAACTGTGTTTGGTCGAACTGTACCGTTTTTTTGCCTGTGCAAGATCACATGACAGTGGAGATTGGGTAAGTTGAACTTTCCCTAATGTAGTATGATCCCAGAGTTGCATATATGAGTAGCAGGGGGGTGTGGGAATGCAGGAAACATTGACTTCAGCAAAAACATTTTTTTTTCTTTTATTTTATTTGTGTTTCTAGCAAAATCACATTGCCTGCATTTTCTTGTACAGGGGATATTTTGCCCAGTATCCTTTTCTGACCTCCGCCTGTGGTGTTGGGCCTCATAACACCCCTGGGCAGGCATTAATTACACATTAACACACACCCTGTCAGGCTTTATTGCTTGCTTAACACATGATGTTCCTTTTGGAGTTTAGCACACTTTCTTAGCCATGTTCTAAATCATTCACAAGCCAAAGTCTTTCCTTCCGCATCCTTCTTATCCTGTTCAGTAAAACCCTGTGCTGCCTATATATTTTATTGCCACACGAGTCACAAAAATTACTGAGATGAGCTTTGCTTGTTGACTACAATGAATTATTTATAACTTGATGGTACCTTTTTGCTGTTTTGATAATGTTTTGTGCAAACTCGTTAATGTAAGTCAGTCACTCAGTGTGGTAACAATTGGTAAACAACATAGGGATGTTGTTGGGGTCTGTAAAGATGCATACTATTTAGTGTTCGGACTAATCTTTGGCACAGCTGTAATGACAAACATCTGCAGAGATCAAGTCCAGTGGCACAGAGGGATGAGGCTTTCAGTATGACTTAGATGAACTCAGTTTGAATAGGGCTTTAGAAACAAAAGGAGTCTGTGGGGAAACAGGTGGAATAGAAAAGGAACTGACATAGTTCACTCTGCTATCAGGGGACAGACTGTGTGTATCTTGGGACATACAGTCTGCTATGAGATTATCTCATGGAAACAGGTACCTAATAAGAGATAGTCAACTTCCTAAAGGGGTGGGGTTTTTGACAGGATATCAGTTTACATAACTGACAGTGTCATGCTTTTCCCACTTGCACACATTATCCTAGAAGTATTGCTGAGGTACACAAATGGAGGTTAGGTGCATATGGAAAAAAATCTGTCTAGGATGAAGGCACTCTACCTTTCAATTTTTACCACCAATGGTAATGGCTACAACCAGCCTGAAAATAAAGGGTTAATTGGGCAGTGACATAAATATGATCAATGAAGTGAGCAGGTTGGCCAGGTGAGGAGAACATTATGAAGGAGTGTATAATCACCTGACCATCATAACAATTTAATACATGCTCAATAAAAGCAAAGAGAGATGAAAATCTAGTTGGAGACTCATATAAGCCCTTACGTCTAAAACTCCACAAATGGCTCCTTTTCTAAATCTTTACTGCCCCCTTTCCATCCTCTCACAGCCTTTACCTCAAGAATGCTGCACTTGGAGGGCAGGGTAATCCAAACAGATAAAAACACCTGTACATCAAAATTGGTACACTTTTCAGCTGTACACTCTGTCAGCATGGGAAAAAATAGCATCGGACTCTAGCTATATTAAGTAGCATTCAGCTGTACACATTCTACACACACACGCGCGCGCACACACACACACACACACACACACACACACACACACACACACACACACACACACACACACACACACACACGCACAAGGATACATGCATTACATTGACGTAACTCTAGGACTGGATTTGGCATAACATTTTCATGGAATCTCACTCAGCCTATATTGTGGCTTGCATTTGTCAGGGTCATGGAATCAGTGGTCAGGAATGTTGATCTTAGCGCCAAAACTGTATAATCACAGACTAACTTTATTTAATAATGCAGAGGTATGGGAGATACATCTTCCCACATTTGGGGTTCAGTGGTAGCTTGTCCCCTCTACAGAAATACTTTTCTCATATTTGTTGTAAAAGTTATTGTTTCCAGAGGTAACTTTAGATCTTTGATGTTATCTGTTGCAATGTTAGTCGATGTGTTAAATTATTATTTATATGCTATCAGTACATTATACACATGTATATAAAATCAGTCCAGCAAATTTCTCTCTATAAAACATTTGTTACAGTTAACTCGATTGTTTACTTTGAAATATTTTTAAAAAATCTGTGCAGGGCTCTTCATTTACAAGTGACTCACAAAATGTATTTAAAAACCTGAGCTGCTGATGCTTACACAAAGAATCAAGAGGCTTTGCTAACCTAAGGAACACTTGGGGAAGTGTTTGAAAACTGTTTTTTTTTTTCTGTGGATGTGATCTTCTCATCCCCTCCCGGGGGATTTCAGCTTTTACAGTCTCACACTTAATAAAACCAACTCACCAGTGCACCGCAGGACAAGGGCAAACCTTGACCACAGTAGCCTCAAGTGCATCTATTCTAGAACTCGTCCATCATGCATATGTCCAGATACTAACAGACAGAACCAGCAGGTGATTAAAAACTATTTCAATGAAAGTGATGTCATGTACAAAAATGTTGAATGATGCAGTTTTCTGAAATAATATATTTCAGGGGACTTCACCCCAGCAATCCTATATTTAAAATAATCAGCTCTTTAAGTCACTTCAAATTAGATTAAGGACAGATTTTAATAATTTTAATGTATATATAAGTCTTCATTTTCAGTAATTCACACTCAGTATTCAACATTTTTAAGAGGGCCAGCATTTCAGAGACTTACCAGGGCAAGAATTTCTTTAACTGTTCTCAGTTTTACCCAACTGCAGTCTGTGACATACCACCATAAGGAGAGTTTTCAACGTTTCCTCAGCATTTGTTGTACTATTATCCTTCATTTAACTTATCTGCTTTCTAGATGAAAAATGGAATTATAAATAGAACAATTCAGAGCACAGTGGCTCAAACAGTATGACAGAAAACTTAACTGCCATTTTTGTGGTATTTACCCATATGCACACATCTCATGGAAGTAGGTTTGCCCCTTGCACCAACTACTTAGTGATTTCAACCCCATGTTGGCACATCTTAGATGGTAAGAACAACTACTTCCTCCTGCTGCATGTGATTGAATTTAATACTGACAATTTCAGTTTTAGAAACCTACATATTTCCTCTTTTCTGAACCAGTTGTGATAGCTCTCTTTAGAGTGTCTTAGAACTGTTTAACTTCTCATCAAAAACTTGGCCATGACATGGTCAGCTGGCAGCAGTTAAGTTTTTCTCTGCTAAAGCTACTTACCTCCACTAAAATGGATTTTTCCTTCTCATTACGAGACTCCATCTTAAATTGTATTCACTTCAAGCTGTACTTTCCAGTGGCACTCTAAGCTCATTTATCTGACTTATCAAATGGTTTGTTTTAAACATTTCTATTTAAACACTCACTCCATAAATCTATTAATGGCTTTCATGCCTGTCACCTTGGCAGACATGTTTACTACTCATTCCATTTCTTAATGAAGTCGGCCTTTCCTGTAGCTCTCTGGAAACTCCTCACCATATGTCTATGGTTGTCATCTTGTTTTAATGACAATCTCCTCCTGCTAAACAATTGCTGTCTGTAAAGTTGTTTATTGGTTTCGGAAGCTGATGGTCTGTGTCATGTCACATGATATCCCGTGCTGTAAACCATAAAAGTCTGATTATGTACTCACACAGATATTCAGATAAGACAGGCACATCATGATAAATATGTTCGGTAATACAAATGGGAGCTGCTTGTGAGTTAGCAGCTATTCTTCTCTAGCTAATTAACAACACTTTATTAATTGATATTTTCTTTGCATCAATAAAGGCAAAAAAATCATGCCTCTAAATAGTGCAGTCATAGTAACTCTCAGAATTCCAAAACTTTCAAGTGGACTAATTTTTTTCCACTTATATAGCTAGCCATCAAGTATCGTTAATGGCTCTACCCCAGTAAAGAAATTAAAATAAATATGTTTCTGTAGGAGGAGAGTTTTAAGATGTTCATTTTTGTTACTATGTCTGTGCTTAAATGAGCCTGTTTTATTCTTCCAATAGGTGAATGTCATCCATACTCAGTTTTCCAGCAGATTTGCTATCAGTACCTACACATCCCTTCAAACGTCTCAGTCTTTACATCTATTTTGTGTGCTCAGAGTGACTGGAAGCTATTATGTTTGTTATGTCAGCTGTTGGAAGAGTTGTATATCATCAACCCTTGCAGCAGTCTGCATTGAAAAGTTCACTCTGCTTGGATTCCACGCCCTCTCCAGTTTATTTTAATTTCTTAATTTCAGCATCCAAACCTTAGAAATTACATTTGCTTAATTTTTCATATTTTGGACATAAACAAAGAAATATCCCTACTTCAGAAAAACTGTAAGAAACATGACTTCATCTGCTACTTGACTCCCTGTGTTATAGTGGTAAGCTTTAGTTGTTGAACTATTTAATTAAGTTGTTTAGCACTTTCTTTGAACCTCAATGCATGGTTGTGGGCTTTAGAGGTTCACTATTGATATAAGAATACTGACATAAGCATTCAATTAATTTAATTTTACTTTGTAGTCATAATTTATAATTTTGCTATCTATAGGCTGTTTATTCTGTTATACCCTAATGAATTCTCAGATGTTCATCATTTGTTCACTGTTGCAGTCGCCTAAGTTATTTCAATTATGTCCAGCCAAGGATATAGCTGGCTAGCTTCCAAATTTTCAGGGTACCTTTCACTGTACTTAATCATTAGTCAGCTAAACGTCAGGTTTGGTCACCAAGCTCTTAAGAGCTTTCCTGCCACCGAAGAGAATGCTGCACTCTGGGCTTTTGAGGATCGATGCCCTGTTAACACTTTTATATTGCTGGGCAAATAAGTTCCGTTCTCTAAAAAAAAAACTTCCACTTTCATTTTTGTGACACTTTTTCTGTGTATATTTAAGCTAGGAAAAGGTGTCTTTATTGATTGTCATGCGAGTTTTATTATTTTTAAATGGGAGTGTCACTTTTTAACTTTTGCAGTAAAAAGTTTTAAAATTTTATTTAAAACTACTATTTCTATGGAAAAAATTGGTGATATTTTATTGTTTTGGAGCAGAAAGTCTTTAAAGTACTTATTGTGTTTTATTGGGTAAAAGTTACTTTTTTACAACTTACTTGCTTGATCAACTATTTTTGCTAGCTTCCCAGGGGATCAGGCACCTTCTTTGGTTTAACCATGGAACTTGTATCTTCTTCCAGTCACAAAAAGAAAAAGAAAAAAATTCATTTTTTGCCACCATGGCAGGCTGATATTTTGCCTCATCCACAGGTGGGTGACTCCTCTGTAACCAAAGTTGGTTCCTCGGACTACTAATCTGTTTCCCTGAGTCTCACTGGTGTAGTCTCTAAAGCCACCATGGACCAAGGGTTAGATATGTCCTCTGCGACTGTTGGTGGATCTTTAATAGTTACTCTTGTCAGTCCTGAGTGAAGGGGCAGGGAATGCCCATTTGCTTAGCCATAATGCTGTGCCCATCCTCCTGAGTGATGTGATTTCTGGCAATTCTGGGTCTGTTTCTTAGGAATTCATGTCAAAAAGAAAATACATAAATAAATAAATGTATGTTTTCTCCTGTCTCAGTGACACTGAGCAGGAGTAGTTTATTGGGAATAGTTCAGGGTTTAGTGCAGGCTCTTGACCTTTTTTATAGGACTGAATTTGGTTAAAGGAAAAGGGATTCTTCTTTTCCCGAAGAGATTCAAGAGTTTGAACCCCAAATGGAATGTGAAGAGACAGATGATGTTATGCCTACACAGATATCTCAGGCTTCGGCCTCATGCTCAAACCACACCAACCATATGCAAATCCTGATATACTCGCACCCACTCATGGGTTATTGCTTAAACAGTAAACAGTAAATCTGTAAAAGTCAGCCATCATTGAAGCACTAATGAAGACTAATTAAAACAAAACTGGCATGCTGTTATGGCAGAATAAAGTTATGTTTACTTAGTAAGGAATTGTGCTATTTATTAACTATCTGTTCCCCATAATGTGAAGAGTGCTGTGTTGGTGTGTATTTCTTAAACAGAGCATAGTTATGTCATTAAACTTACCATAACTGTTGATGTTTAAATTATCACTGCTGCAGTAGCTGTTCCTCCCACCCTCCCTCCCTCGTATTTGTATATATTTTTTGCTAGGTTGTGGACATATATTTTTTTCCTACCATTGTCCTTCTCATTGCTTTAGCCTCCTCTCATTGTTGGCATTAAAGCTCTGAAGACTCTTGCACCTAAATCTGACTTTTAGTCAGCTCAGCTCGAGCTGCCTAACAGTTTGGGAGCATGGAAGGTTCCCTGAAGCTTTGGAAGCTTGGCTGCTGTTATGTCCTTGACAGGACATAACCCGTATAGCTTAAGTGACTGAATCAGTGATCATTCAAACATCTACTGTTATGTCAAATTTACTTACACAAGTCTACTTTCCAAATTCCTCTCTACCCTTTCTGCTTCCTCCTGTATACTGTGCGCCAACCCTTATTGCCTCAGCTGTGCTACTCAAATGTTTTTCTTAATACTTTCCTAAAATTTCATCTTCATATTTGGAGCTTATTTCAAATAGTTCTTTGTATAAACAGTAGGCACAAATAGCCCAAAATGTCATCATGTAAACTATTTTACTTATCCTGCTACTCAATGGGCAGCTGCTTGCAGAGTAATATTTTTCACCAAAAGTATCGATACTCACAAGCACTGAATGCCACCATTCACCCCTCTGCAACCTCTCTAATTTGCCTTTAGTAAAAGTAACTGCACATTCTCTTCCGTCCCCTTTCTTGGCATAATTTAGTGCTTCCCCGTTTTCTTCTTGACTTAATTCACTTTACCAGAATTGTTACAGGATCACCCAGCACACGTCACTTAAGCACAAAATCATGAGATAAAAAATCATTCCACTTAAAATACATAAAGAAAAACATACAATGTATCTTGAAATATACTGATTTCGAGCTTAAGAATTCAGTTCTAGGGAATACAGTCTATCAGTGTATTATTAGGAAGACAAGCCTCTCCCAACCCCCACTGTACCCATTACACTCCTGTTACATATTTATTTTCAGTTGGAAGTTGCACAATGTTAGAGATTAATTCAGTACATTTTTTTCTGAAACTGGCTATTTACTAATCTCTAAAGTTGTAGACCTTTGACTGAACACAGTTGAACTATAGAGCACAGTTAAAGTCTAGGCCCTACATAAATTCATTTAGAGATTTGTAGTAGTAACAGTGTAAGTACTATGCAAATTGTACTTGATGGTATTTGTGATGTTTCAGTCTTTTGTGGTAGTGCATTTGGGATATTCTGCTTTAGGATTTGTAAGTTTTATCATTTTGGTAACAGGATTTTTGTTGTCACTACAGTATTCTCCACTGAATCATGACAAAAAAAAAAGAGTTGAACAGGCATTCTCTATAGCTAGAATCATTACCCGAAGTACCAAAACAAGTCCAAGGTGGTGCAGCGGTAGCATTGTTGCCTCACAGCAAGAGGTTCTCCCGTTCGATTCTCGGCTGGAGTGCGGGGAGTGCCTTCTGTGTGGAGTCTGCATGTCCTCCCCGCGGTTGGGTGGGCATTCAAAAGACATGTGTAAATGGGCGTGCCTTCGTTGAAGGTTGAACGTCGAGCTGGCACCTCGGCGTTCATGAAAATCTACTGCCAATCATTAGTGGACCGGAGTTCCGCTGTGGTGACCCCTAACCGGGAAAAGCCGAAAGACAACAACAACAACCAAAACAAGTTATCACTTGTTTAAACCTGGTTAGCTTCACAGCACCCACTGAATCCTAACTTTAGACCGGTAGTGACCTAGTCTCCACACATTTCAAATAATTTTCATCCTCATCTATAGAAAACTCTATTGATCTTTAGTAAATTCTTCTCCTAACAGAATGCTAAAGAACCAGCATTGGGCCTCTGTGTGGATATCTCATGAAGAACCATCTAAAAGTAATCATTTGAACATTCTGCTTGCCTCCTGCTTTCTCCACCAGTCTGTTAGAGCGCATCCTTGATTTGCTCTCCCCCTACATAGAAAGTCATAATACTGTCTCACTACTTCTTTACTCTTCGCTGATCTTATGCCATCCGATCATCACTCAGTAATTGTATTCTAATATTGCTATTTCACCATTTAGTGAAATGTCCTGAACCCTCCTTCTTAATCCAACTTTAAATCAAATAATTACATCACACTAAGTTGGGAGATACCCAGTACCCTCAAAGAATCTCTCATCATTCTGTTGTTATCAGTTGCCAGTGATCATTGTCTAGTTTCTCATAACTGTCTCAGCAACTCTTTAAAGCATTGTTGATATTTGTTGCTGTTAGAGGCCTGAAGACTGACAGATGCTTGTCTTCATTGCACAATCTTGCTTATCTTGACTGGTTCACTCTTAGTAATCAGTGTGATCCAGATTTTGTTTTTCTTGCTCTTTTTTCTATCCTGCTTCATCTTCAAAATTCATTCTCTCCTATGGCCTCCTATTGTTTTTGGTGTAGCCCTGTCCCATGGCTGATCCAACAAATTCAGTATCTTTCTAAACATTCAAAATAACTGGATCTCAGTATGACAAGGAAGACTTTATCAAAGAAATGAATGCCAGTTCCTAACAAATGATTTAAATATCCTCAGAAATATCCAGATACACCTAAACTGTCTAACTGGGCGGATCGCCTACAGAACACTGACAGCCAAAAACACCATCACTCATATGGCCAACACCATATGGTCAACACTCACAATATCGACAGTGCCACAACTTCAACCCCCGTATCTTTAATATACCATTTCCGAGATCGCACTACAGTGCAGGAATGGAAATGTTTCCATTCCGCACTATTGGCAGATAGCATTTCCCCATTGTCGATATTCTGAACGTCGACCATATGGCGTTGTCCATATAGGTGTCGGCGTTGTGAGCTGTCAGCGTTCTGTATGGGACCCAACTGGACATATCAATAACTTCTCAGCATTCAGTTACAAATCAATACCATTCTTTTTTCACTTATCCCGTTTTGCCTGCTGATAAACTCCTTGCTTCTTATTACTTACCCTGTTTTTTTTTCTTCTGGGCCTGGCAGTTCAGTAAACTCCTCAGCCTCATAAACCCAAAGCATTGCTTTTGGGGCATACCACCAGAAAAAAAAAAAAAACTGGTATGCACTTTTTCCTTTCATACCTTGCTTTGAAATTGTATACTCCTTTAAATATCTTGAGAGTGATCTTTGACCCTTATCCTTTACTTTATACCCCGACAATTTTGAAAGAAGGTTTTCATTTACACCTAAGACCTAATATAGATCATCAGAAGACCGTACTTCTGAACCTGTACTTATAATACACAATAGCGTAGTTATACCCATCCTAGAATATGGTCTCTTTTCACTTTCAGAAATGGATTTATTAACATGAATATGAAAACTTCCTGGAAAAATAACCCTCTTGGATGTGGTTCTGTAGGTGTGCAGGAAGTGATAATTGAGCATTCTTTGTATAGCTGGTGCTTGATCCTAAATTACAGGAACTGTCCCATATTTAAAGTTGATATGGAGATATTTGAGGGACTTACAATAAAAACTATGTCTACATTATGTAGCTGAAAGACAGCACCTTCAGCATAAAGCAATCAGAATGGAGGGATAGAACCAATGAATATAAGGGCTGTCAGGACAGTGAGTTACTGGATGAGAAGGTGAGAATGGAATCTGAGAAGCTGAGGGAAACAAAAAAACTACCACTAGACAGGCTTTTACAAGCAGTCTTGAAGAAGGAGAATGCTGAAAGACTGGAAGCAAGCCCTGGCAGTGACTCTGCAGAGCAGTTTGTGAGGTTCTTGAATGGGAGACTGAGAGGTCCATCTCAGTTTGGCTTGTACCATTCCTGGCAAGCTGATGTAAATGCATATAACTTCTTTCATCCAACCATCAGGGTTGATGGGTTTAGATTTTGTGCCAACCCAATTTATTGGATAGAAAATCTTTGCAGTTCAATCTTCACCGAAAAGGCCAAGAAAGAGTTAGTAAAGGTCCAGTTGTAGATGAGATATGTCTGGATTTTAATAAGGTTTTCATCTCCATCTAACTTAATAAACTGACTGGAAAGATGAGGGGAATCTGTTGGGGGTAATATGTGGGGGTCTGCCAAAATGGTTGTAAGAACCTGGATTTAACCTCTCCATTTTACATATTTTCATTGCAGAGGCTATACTCCAATTAAGATCAGTCTGTTTTGGGGTAATACCATGGTGTGAACAGGAGTTAAGGATAATTATATTTCGCTATAGAATGACCTCCCACACTATCATGCAGTGATCATGTGAATGGTAACCAGGTCTATTTGTCAAAAAGTGCACACTGTTGAATTTTGGCAGTACATATCGTAAAAAGATTTATGAAACAGGAAATAGACTTTCAGATGATAATACATCCCAAAGTAGGCTGGCATCATAGTGCAGAGGCAAAGACTATGACCCAATAATCTGATTAGCCATGTTGGCACTGGAGGAGAAGCCAGCATGGGATGCGGGTTGGAGTAACGTGACATGTGCTGGCTAAATTATCTTGGAGTGGGAGTATGGTCTAGCTCATTGTGTAGGAACTTGCCATTATTGGTTTTCCTAGCAGCACTTAATGATATACATGAAAACATTCATGTGTCCACCTGAACTGTAATCCTTGCTCCAGTGGTTGGATGGCAGGCCAAAGCAGTGGGGTTAGGTGCTACATGAAAAAAAAATCTATGAGGTGGCCACACATGACATCACACCCCCATCACTGAGCTCTTACCCATGAGGGGAATGAATGGGTCCTTGTACCTGGTGAAACAAATGAATCAACTGAGGCTACTGTGGGAGAGGCTAGGATTCCAAGACAGGTAGGCCTAAACCAAAAAAGTAACTCCCAAGGTAAAGTGGATGGCTATGTACAGGAATTCAGTGCTTAGAGGACACTTGGCTGCCTATGTGGGGAAGGGTAGACTCAATGGAGTCTAATGTTGTCCCTTTGGGGTACATAGCATTGATATTTTGAATCCCCAGAGAATAGGGTGACACATGTGAAAGACATTAAAAAGGTCATAATGATATGAAGAGCCATGGCCTTGAAAGTGTTCGTTCCTGAGAAGAGGAGAAATCAAGAATTTTGATATGGCTCTAAAGCCTCTTCAGTGTGAAATATATTATGTTGAAGCTAAGAAAGAAGGACAAAATGACAAAAAGAGTTAAGAAGGACAAAAATGCAAAAAAGGTTAAGTATCACAAATGAAGGAGGGCACATTCAATACTAAGCTTAGTAAACAAGTGATAGATCCTTGGAAGTGGTTGCAAATTGTAAGTATTAAAGGGACATAGGGAAAGAACTGTAAGGATGCAGGGTTCCTGAATGAGACCAGTACAAAGGTGGATAGCTTTTCACTCAGGTAGACTTGATTAATTCTAGTTTCTTTTCACCTGCTTGTTTTACATGTACTAGTATTAATTTTGCTTTACTGGATCTATATTTACAGTCATACTTCTCAACTGTACAGATTTTTGCAGAATGTCCAGATTTTTGCCTCATATTTTTGGTCTGTTTTTCATAAAATTGTGGTTTTCTGGCAAATCATTAAAGACTGAAGTTAGAAAATAATGACAGACATCTGTGCTTCAGACTTCATACCCTTCAGAAAATTCATGCTAATGTAAAATCTGTTATTCTGTTAACTTTCCTAGTTTGTAGAAGCAATATTTAAAAATTGTCCCTATTTTTGGGCCTTTGTCCCACTTTTATTTATGGCTTTGTCCAGATTTCTTGCTCTAAGAGGTTGAGAGGTATTTACAGTCTGCTTTCATTCTGTGGCTTTCTGGCTATTGCAATAAAACAAAAATGAGACTCGGAATCATGCTATTGATCATAAATTATATTTGTTAGAAATGTAGTTCTTGGCATATGAGCTCATTGCAACCAAATTAATTTTATTAAGTGTGAACCAGCAGGCTTTTGTAATACAAAATAAAAAAAAAACTTCAAGTGTATCTAACTGTTGTTCCCAATGCTGCCTAATCTCAAACAGGATTATTTCCCAATTATATACCTCCCAATGTCTCAGCAGAATCAGTATGCTTTAGGCTGATTGACAGCTCTGAGGTACAGCAGAAATCAAGAAATGTAATATAACAGGAAGTCATCAGTTGAGGTTTCCCTTTGTTTTATGATGAGATAAAGCACTTTAAAGCAACCTTATCTGATAGTGAATAACATATTTTTTCATGTTTTAGGGAAAGTTGTTGCTGAAGTTTTAACTGTATGTTTTGCCTTTTCTTTCTTGATGTTCATTAATATATATGTTACGGATAACTTTAATCATTCATCCTAATAATGATCGCCAACAAAATATTTTAGTGATAGCCGTCATCTGCTACTTAAAAAATATATTTTGATGCATTTAACATTTAAATATTGCATTTTACCTGTCCCCCAGTGATTATTACCTTAGTTATTCAATAGCAGGAAAGTAGAGAGCTTTGAAACTGTGATCTCCCTTATGTTGTTTAAGGATGAACTACTAAAAAAATGGAGTTGAACTGGACATGGTTTGTGCATTGAAATAAAAATACCCTTCTAAGGGTGCAATCTTTTACAACAAACCAGTCAGCACAATGATATTGACATTCTTGAGTCAAGTAGTGCTTTCAGTGATGTTATCGGAAGGGTGAAACAGACAAAGTAGCTGAGCAGAAATTGTGACCTTTGACAAACTCAGATTTCAAGCTTAGACATCAAACTGATTAGCATGAACCTGTGTACTCTCATTGCATGTAGAGATGTTGTGACAATGTAAATTGTTCTTGTACTGACGTCCCATGTCTCTGTCGCCACCTGTTTTGCCAAACTGCTGAGTTCACTTTATATGAAGTACCGCCTAAAATGCTGGCATGCTGACACTGATAAAAAAATAATTACAAATGTTTTCAGCAAGTACAAGATGAAGTCACCCTTGGCAGTGCTGAATAGTTTTCATACTACAGTACTACAGTACTACAGAATGCCATAAATGCCAACTAAAAAAATCGGCACACTGAATAGCATTAATACCCCCGTCCCACATTGCACTTTGTATTGCTGTTCCTTGACTGTTACACAAAGATGTCATTCAGTTCCTGTATTTTAGCAGGTGTTACAATACTACTGCAGAAATTACTGCAGCATATACTTCAAATGAAATATGTAATTAGCCTCTGAAGTCTTCAGCCTTTATGCAGGCCATGGTTTAATTAAGTAATAATCATTCTAGTGCTTTGGGTTGTGCAGAACATCAGAAAAATGTAGCAAACAGAGACATACCTCTCAACAGTACAGATTTTGGCAGAATGTCCAGATTTTTGCCTAATATTTTTGGTCTGTTCCTTGTAAAAATTGTGTTTTTTGACAAATTAGTGGGATGATCTAAGGAGTAAGTCACTAAATAATGACAGGCATTTGAGTTTCAGACTTCATGTCCTTCAGAAAATGCATGCTGATGCAAATCCTCTTATTCTAACATCTTTTTAAGTTTATGAAAGCAACATTTAAAACACATCCCTATTTTTGGGCCTTTGTCCCACATTATGTTAAGTTGTGTCCAGATTTCTTGCATAAACAGATTGAGAGGTATGATTGGAGAAAGACTTCACTACCACTGTTTATTACTGTTATACTTTGTATGTCCCCTTTGGGATTGATAGAAAATTATACATCTATCGCTTTAAATGCAGATAATAGCATTTCATTCTAGTGCACACTTATTGCTTGCTTGTCCATTTCAATGTCTTATGCCCATAGTCAGTGACTTTTTTTTACTATGGAAGGATTTTAGAGGTAACTGAGGTTAATGTTTGTGTTTTATATCTGTATGAAATATTGTGAGTGAAAGGCACTGAAGATGTGTCTGCAAGGTTCTGTTAAGAAGATGTTTCTGCAAGGTTGTTGTTTATGGTGTAAAATTTATTACAATAATTGTGAGGAATGGAACATCTAATTGTTTATTATTTTTTCGGTCTTTATTTGCTGTTTTACAATATCTAATATCTGAAATATTTAATGTGGTATGAAAAATAATGTTATTCTTGTATAAATCAGGAAATCTTGCTTCTTGGATTATACTTCCTCTTTTATTCCTGTAATGCTTTCCCTTTGCTCCATTAAGAAGATGTGTGTGCATTTACACTGAAAAAAAACTGTCACAGATATTGTGACCCTTCCCTGATATTGCAAGAAAGCCATAATTATTAGATATGGAAGCTAAGTGAAGTTTCAAGTTATTTTTGTCAGATCCTACTGGTACCAGATGTTTTGGAGGAAATGAAAGACCAGCTGTGAGGCATCTGAAGCAATAAATTCAACATTATATATATATATATATATATATATATATATATATATATATATATATATATATATATACATACATACATACATACAGTTTATATAAAAAGTGTACACACCCTTTTTCCAACCTTTAATGTAACCTATAACATGTACAGTTCAAATCTGTTAGGGGAAAAAATATAAAAAATAAAAAATGTACAATAAGCTGGTTGCAT
Organism: Protopterus annectens; assembly: GCF_019279795.1. Classification (NCBI taxonomy): domain Eukaryota; kingdom Metazoa; phylum Chordata; order Ceratodontiformes; family Protopteridae; genus Protopterus; species Protopterus annectens. Next base: position 1,815,287,729 of record NC_056743.1, read on the forward strand.
ATGTGTGCACACCCTTAAACTAATACTTTGTTGAAGCACCTTTTGATTTAATTAGAGCATTCAGTCTTCTTGGGTACACACCAGCCATCAATTAAAGAGACTCTGATTAATCCCAAATAAAGTTCAGCTGTCTTAATAAGATTTTCCTGACATTTACTCAGTTGCCTGCTACAGCAAAAGCCATGGTTTGCAGAGAGCTTATAAAGCATCAAAGGGATCTCATTGCTGAAAGGTATCAGTCAGAAGAAGGGTACAAAAATTTCCACACCATTGGATTATACCATGGAACACAGTGAAGAAAGTTATCAAAAAGTGGAGAAAATATGGGATAACAGTGACGTTGCAAAGAACTGGACGTCCTCCAAAACTGATGAAAAGGCAAGACAAAAACTGGTCAGGGAGGCTGCCAAGAGACCAACAGCAACACTGAAGGAGCTGCAGGAATTTCTAGCAAGTACTGGTTGTGTACTACATGTGACAACAATCTCCCGTTTTCTCCATATGCCTAGGATATGGGGTAGGGTTGCAAGATGGAAGCCTTTTCGTACACCAAGACACCAAATCTGAGACCAAGGTTGAACTTTTTGGCCACAATTCCAAAAGGTATGTTTGGAGCAAAAACAACACTTTGCATCACCAAAAGAACACCATCTCCACGGTAAAGCATAGTGGTGGCAATATCGTGCTTTGGGGTTGCTTTTCTTCAGCTGGAACTGGGCCTTTAGTCAAGGTGGAGGGAATTATGAACAGTTCCAAATGCCAGTCACTTTTGGCCCTAAACCTTCAGGCATCTGCTAGAAAGCTGAAGAGGAATTTCACCTTTCAACACGACAATGACCACAAGCATATATCCAAATCAACAAAAGAATGGCTTCATCAGAAGAAAACTGAAGTTTTGGAATAGCCCAGCCAGAGCCCAGACCTAAATTCAACAGAAAATCTTTTTTTTAATATTTTTATTCATTTCCAAAAACAAGAAACCATGAATGCAGGTTATTTATGACAATGAAGTATTTACAAATTATTTAAAAAGTTAGGCTAAAACCTCTAATCCAACAGAAAATCTGTGGGGTGACCTGAAGAGGGCTGTACACAAGAGATACCCTAGCAATCTGACAGATTTGGAGTGCTTTTGCAAGGAAGAGTGGACAAATATTTCCAAGTCAAGATGTGCCATGCTGATAGATTCCTACTCAAGAAGACTGAATGCTGTAATTAAATCAAAAGGTGCTTCAACAAAGTATTAGTTTAAGGGTGTGCACTATGCAACCAGCTTATTGTATGTTTTTGTTTTTATATATTTTCCCCTAACAGATTCGTTTTCAATTGAATTGTACAGATTATAGGTCACATTAAAGGTAGGAAAAGTTCTGAAATTATTTATTGTGGTCTCATTTTTTTTATATCACAAAAACCTGGCATTTTAACAGGGGTATGTGTACACATTTTATATTCACTGTGTGTGTGTGTGTATATATATATATATATATATATATATATATGTGTGTGTGTGTGTGTGTGTCAGATAATCTCGTTTTCAGAAACTCAGAATTCTTACGGATGAGACCATATGATTGAGTTTACGAAAATTCGAACATAAAAAAAAAACACAAAACACAAAAATCTACTTTTTTTTACATTTATGCAGCAGGCAAACCCCCCTGTGCCCCCTGCACCCCTTGCAAATTATATATACCAAATCTAAAAATGCACTACACTGAAGAAAAGGATAAATTAATCAATCCTTGAGGTACCACAATCTCCATTCATAAGCTTTGAGTTTTCAAAAATTCGATCATATGGTCTTAACCATATAAATTTCAAGTTTCTGAAAACTCATTCAACTGATAGGGATCTATATATATATATATATTATATATATATTTTATAGTCCATGTCTGTTTGGTCAATACATCTAATCTAAAGTAATATTTAAACACAAATTGTTGATGCAACAAACCAGGAGCAAAGAAGTCTAAAAAAAGCCTTCTATGCATCATCCTGTTTGGGAGGCGCCCCCCCACTGACCACAGCATAAATATACCATCTCTGAGATCACAAAATAGTGAGGAAAGAGCATATATTTCTCAAGATGGTGATGCATGATGACTGTAACAGTAGGTATGGGAAAAAAATCATTTTTCCTGCTATTGTGTGATGTCAGAGTTGGTATATTAGGTTGTGCAAGGTGTGTGACATATTTCCCCACATGGTTAACATGCATGGGGTTTGCCAACTGAAAAAAAAAAAAACACAGTTTTATGTTCCTGTTTTTTAAGTTGACGATTTGTGTTTAGGCACTTTTGTTATACTGAGTGCATGTCAATGAGTTATATGCATATATACATACATATATAAATATATATATTATATATACAGATATATATATATATATATATATATATATATATATGTGTGTGTGTGTGTGTGTGTGTGTGTGTGTGTGTGTGTGTGTATGTGCACATTTCTGTAAGTGTGCTTGTTTGTGTGACTAAAACACTGTCAACCTAAATGAACTTCCTAGAAGTGAAATTCATTCTTATTGGAATAGAAAAGTTTAAAATAAAAACAAATATAACATAACTGGAAAACAGCATTATCAACAAAACAGACCTCATTCTATTAAGACTAAAAGTAATTAACTAAAAAGTATAAAACTGACAGGCTCTAACAAACTTCTCCTCATACTACAAAGCCAGATTAAATCATGAACTGGTGCTAGAAAAAAATATTTCATAACAGTATCTAAGCTCTTATCTACTGTAAACATACTTTATGTAAAAAGATTGCAGAAAGAATGTTGAAATTGAATGTTGTGGTCTGGTTTGTATAGTGCATAAAATATCTTATAGTGTACAGTTATCAAACTTGTCTGTGATTTGTGATTTTGTCAGTGATTGTGAAACTATTTCCTAAAATCTAAAGGGCAAAGTATGCCATGTATCTCATGCTAGATCCCACATATCATCATGTATTCCTACATGGTCTCATAAATGGATATACAGTTATGGCATTGTACAAGCTGTCACACCTGCAAAGAAAAAAATAGTTTCTTAAAAGGAAGGAAAATAAACATGTTTTTCACAAACAACTGTGATTGTACATTACTTTCATATGACTTGTAAAAGAAAATATAGTTAACATTGTGACATTTGTGAGATCTGCTGATGTAGTCACTACGATAAGAAGGTCTATTTGCAACTCTCTGGGACCTTTTAAGCATCATTATTTTGCTGTGAGGTAATCTGTCAGTGGAGAGTACAGAGTGGAGAGAAATATAAGTATGATCATTTAGCCATAAGCTCTTTGTCCCAGAGTTCCAGAGTCTGGAGTATAATCAACTTCTTTTCACTTCCAAAACATGCTATTTGATTGGCTGCACAAATTTGTGTAATCATATTTTGTATTTATCCTTGTGTCTGAAGTTTCAGGCCAGAACCGAAAGGGTCCCACAAGAATAATTTTGCTTACCCAGTTAACAAACAGAAAACAAATAAATAAATGAACAAATAAATGAAATGTCATTTGCTGACACAGCTTCATGATTTGGGTCACAGACATAATCTTCTTATCACTGCCACCAGTTACATCAAGTCTTCAAAAAGAACAATTCATGGTGACAGTTTCTTTCCCATTTGTCTGTGTAATCACTGGCCATCTTATTTTACTTATCTGATAGGGCTCTGGTCTTAAAGAGGCAAATTTGTTCATAGGTTCATAGGTTAGTACTAAGCTAACTGCCCTTGTGAGCCATTTTCAGCCTAGCCAATCATCCCTTGTGAGACTCAAACCCTGCACCTTGTGTTTGTAAGGCGAACACCTTAACCATTAGGCCACCCTCCCAACCCTGTGTTGTGTTATTTCTTCTTTTTATTTAGGGAGTTTATGCTCTGTAAAAAAGACTGTTCCGTGTTATCTGCATAGCGTTTCGGTTTCCCTTTCTCCCTAATGTGTGTTATCCTTATTTATTCAGTGTTTCTGTTTCTAGACCTGGTTATCCTATTTCTTATGTTCTGGCTAAATAGCAGACTGGTGGGAATAGCTTCAAATCAGAATGAATGTGAGACCTTATACTCAATAACTGGTCTGATTAGGTCTGCATAAAAATGGATTATAACATCTTACGACCTAAATGATAAGCCTTTAAGTATTAGTTGTTCTAAACAGAAAGAAATTTTTGACTACTTCTACTACATTGTGTTAAACTAAGTGAAATTATCAACCAAGGTTCCAAGATCCCTGACTACATTATCATTTTTGGAGTGAAGTCTTGGCTATATTGTCCATTGTGTGATGTGCTAAGTGGTCTGGTATACTGAACAATGGAGTTTTTTTGTAAGTCTACCATTTTGCAAAAGCTTTTTGTTGTTTGTTGAGTCAATTAATTATTTAAGATAGAACTCAAATAAAAGTCTAGTCAAGGAGTCAGAATTCCCAAAAAAAAGAAAACTGCTTTGGCATACACTTTAGCAAATGAATACCAATGTCTGCTTAATGCTAGAGACTCATATTCAAGCCACTTTATTTGATAAATATGAACTTATACAGAGTCCTTACTTTTTCAGGTAGCAGCTCTACCAATAGAAATGGCATGGCAATCTTTATAATGAGAAATTTCCTTTTGTAATTATGCATGCCAAGGCAGACCCATGTGGAACATTTATTATGGTTGAGTGCAATTTTACTATCCTTTCCATACCATAGTAGGAGGTTAAGTATATGTATTGTGTGATGGTAGTCAGTCTTTTTAATATATCTTTTTGATACTTTATTATGTTGTAATAACATGACCACAAATTGCCCAGGGGCCTGAACTTAAATGGATCTATATCATAACATCGAAGTGTAAAAACTTTGAATGTTATAACATCGAACCGGAAACATCGAAAGCTAAAAACCCCAAAGACTGAGAACAGCGATTTTTTTCCCTGGGAAAAAAAATCGCTGTTCCAGTACACAACATGAAACACACAAACACTACTAACTATGTTTTATGTGGGGGGCTTCACCCCCCACCCCCCTACTTAAATATACCAACTCTGAGATCACACTACAGTGGATGAAATAGCAAAGCCGCGGAAAAGGCCAACCAAATTCTTTCCCTGGGAAAGAATTTGATGTTCCGCGGCTTCGATATTCTCAGTTTTCAATGTTTCCAGTTCGATGTTATAACATTCAAAGTTTTTACACTTCGATGTTATGACATAGACTCAACTTAAATTTGGGCTCTGAGTGCAATAGGTTTGGATCTGAAACTTCTTTCAGTATAAAAAAGTGCAGAGGCTCATAGATGTATACTAGGCTAACGTCCACTAGCCTCTTAAAAAGATGAGCTGTGCAACCTAAATGTGACCATCAAATTTGGTTTCTAATTGATTTACAGGGGGTGATTTACTAACTGCCTCTGTCCATCAGAGACATAGTAGCCAGATGGGGTAATTTTCCAATTACCCATTCATTTGTCCAAGTTATGCTTAAATAGGGATAGGGTGGAACTCTGCATCATATGGATGGAGAGACTCTTTCAGATAAAGGGAATTCTCTGAGAAACATATGTCTCTGTCTCTCCAACTTGTCCTATTTATGTCCCAGGCAAAATATGTGTCTTTTAATCCAGTACTTGTGATGCTGTTTGTTTTGCACACGTGCAAACATTTATCAAAACAGGGTGTAGAGATATTTTGCATTCCAGGCAAAGATCACCTCTCAGAAGTCTGTATGTTACCTAGTAAAGAGACAGGACTTTATGGAAATCAATGCTGGACATCATGTATACTGCCTGTATTCTTTTTGTAAGGATCCTTTGTGGATGTTCCATTTGCTGCAAAGGGGGCATTATACTTTATGACAGGCCTGACAAGGGCTGAATACAATAATATGATGACCTTTCTTGACCTAGATGTCATGCCCTTACTTATAAGCTGAGCAAGGTGCTGCCCTTCTTAAGAATTTATGGAACATAAATTACTTATTTGACTATATTGTGACATCAAAGATTTTATATTTTTGTCTCTTCTTCAAATAATTTGTGGTCAAGAATTTACTTATTTTTGCTTTCACCATCTTGAGGTAAATATGATTTAGAATAAAAAACTGAATCAAAGTTATTCTTAAATCAGTCCTCAATCCATGTTTTTGCCAAGCTCCAAACCGGCATAAATCCCAAATTTAAGTGGAGTCTAAACCCATGTTTGCTAAAAGAAAATTATGTTCCCAATGAAATTCTAAGGTTATTCCATCTTGATTTTCAGAATACTTTAGTTGAGTCTACTGTTTGATCAATCTTAGAAGGTCTGCATTTGAAGTTACATTAAAAAGGATCTTCATTAATATAGTATTCTATCTAAAGAATGTAAAATGTCGAATATAACCAAATTAGGACAATTAATTAATAAACTGGACAAATATTTGCAAGAAAATATTTGATGATTCTAAATGTTCAGCTTTAACTTCAACTCAAAGTGAATTTAAAACTTTATGAGCCAAAAATCAATCAACTTTTGAGACCAAGATCACTGCTAAGTATTTTGAATGGAACAGTGTCCTCTGTCCACCAAAAGTTGTTAGAAGGTACACTAAATCTTAATTATTATTATTCCAGTAATTGAATGTCCATTAAAGAAATGGTTCACTTTATAGCAAACCAAAAGAAATAATTGCAATGTTATACAATGTTTACAATAATATATATGAGTCAAGCCATGGCAGGTCTAGCCACTCGAAGGTGTGGACCTTGGCTCTAGATGATTGTCACTGTTGATACAACATTCTGATCCTAGGGGGAAAATGGGAAAAATGAGTTGGATGGATGGATGGATGGATGGATGGATGGATGGATGGATGGATGGATAGATATGAATTAGGAAACATTCAGATACAATTATATTTTATTAAATAACCGCTTGGCCAAGTTTAATTCCACTAAAATTCCAAATGACTTTTTGGATGTACTTCAGGAATTCTCTTAACATGAAATCTCTGTATCTGTTACTTCCTTAAATACTTTACATTCTTATTAACCTTTCATCATACAATCTATCTATCTATACCCTTTCATCACTTACCCTGTCCCCATGCTTTGGGGGTACTTGTTTCATCTTTTTGATTATTTCGTAGAATAGAAGACTGTGCTTCTAATACTTTATATATACAAATTATCATATTTAATTGTATTTTTTTCTTTTATTATTGTATCACTATATCTTTTCATACTGTATTGTATCCTATGTATTCCACTGTCAAATTGTATGCATGTATATATGCTTTTTAATTACATCTATACTACTGATTTATTTGATGGTATTTAACTCAATTGAGCTTTTCTCTCCGGGCCTCCACTGAAATTAAGTATTTAATTCCCAGTCGGACTTCCCTGGTAAACAAATGTCAGTTAAGAAAACAATAAATAAAACAAGGAAACCCCCCTGGCCCACAGATGTTTGATACATATCTTTATAGAAAACATAACTCACAGCTGATTCCTATTCACCAGAGGCTTTTTATTATTATTAAGAATAATGGGTTTTCTGGACAATATTTGGGTCAGTCTAGAACAATATTTCTCCTCAAACCTAACACAGATTTCCTTGCAATTAAAAATTATTGACCAATTTCTTTAATTAACATTGATGTTAAATTCTGTGCCACTATATTAGCTAAATATTTAGGACATATTTGGTACAATTGGTATAAAGGCTCCAATTGGAGTTCATTGAAAGAAGACAAAGCTATCATGTACAGAATTCTTTCAATACCAAAAAAGAAAAAAAAACTGATATCCTGTGGGTGTACTACCTCTATATATTAGTAAGGCATTTTGATTGAGTCCACATTCCCTTTCTTTATGAAGCTATCCAAAAATGTTTTTGTCAAATATATCAATGCCATCAAAATCCTCTAAAATCTTTCTCCACTTGATTGGCAACAACAGAGAATATGTCTTCTCCAATCAAGATCTTAACTGGGTCTAGACAAAGCTATCCCTTATTACCCAATCATTTCCTATTATCTTTGAACATCTCTTTTATTACATAATGCAAGACATGAAACTAAACAGACACACTTTGGAACAACAAAAAGTAATATAACTTTTTTTGCATGTAACATACAGTTATATCTTAATATCCCCAAACACATCATTCTTAACATTTTGAAAATTATGGAGGAGTGTAATAATGCTTACTGTAAATATTGACACATCAACACTTTTTTCACATAATCTTCACACTAACACACTGTAAGGATTTATTGCCTACAGTCAACATATCACTTGAAGAACTGAAATACTGATATGCCCAAATGTAAAGTAGGGCCTATATGACTGGCACACCTTAACTTTGGTCAGTCAGTTAAGAAAATAAAAGATGAACTGATGTTGTGGTCTGTTTAGCTTATTGGCAAAATCATTGACAATTAAATTAATGTTTTCGCTCTATGATTTTTCAATAAATATTTAGTTAATTTTCTTTGGCATAATAAAACTGGAAAAAATATAAACAGGCACTGTGATCCCAAAATTAAAGGTGGTTTAAAGTTAAAAGACGTTAACAAAAAAAAAAAAAAAAAACTCTTGTATTTTTAAATTGCAAATCTTTCAACAATTTCAGGACATTATGAACCCAGCTCATCCAATACACCATTATGAATATGTGATAAGGTCTAAAATTGATATTTTAGGTTTCTCACTAGAAAGTATTTAATACCTTTGATGTACAATCATTATTCACAGTTATTCCTAACACGGTTGGCATTGACTTTGTACTGGGATATCTTAACGCACACAATGAATGCAGTGAGGCTTTCATCGATCTCGTTTTTATTTTTGGAGACAGTTGTTGAAAATTATATCTTTATTTTTGATGGCAACATATTTCTACAAAAGGATTGCATAGCTATGGGCACTTCATGTGCCAATAACTATGCCAACGTGTTTATGGCCATGTGGGAGGAGGTCCACTTAATTACTAATGAGTTGCTCTCTATGTTTGCCCCTTTCTATCTTCGCTTTGTGGATGATTTGTTTTTTATTTAGACAGGGAGGAAGGACCAGTTAGTAACCTTCTATGAACAGATTAATGGGGCCACAAACCTTTTGAAATTTACCATGTCCTTTTCTCCCATTTTAATAGCCTATCTTAATGTATTTGTACAAAGGCTGGATAATGGGATGGTCAATATTGGTGTCTATAGGAAACCATGCCACAGAAATACTTGACTTCATAGATGTAGCATGCACCCTCAATTTGTCTTTAAGAATGTGGTAAAAGGACAAGGAATGAGGATGTCTAGACTGAATGCCTCTGATGATAGCTTTCACTCTGAGTTAGTTAACTTGAAAGTTAGGCTTTTAGCCAGGGGATACCACCCTGGGGAAGTTGTCACCATTTTGAATAAGATACCTGATCAGCGAAGAAGTAGGACCCATCATATTTTTCTAATGGAGGTGGGACTGCAGATGATAGTAAGGCCAATGAGCTTGTTAATAAGGTAAGTGTACCCTTGTACTATACCACTGCCATTAATTCCATCATGGACATAGGAAGCACTGAGACATCCTCACTACAGATTCAGTTATTAGAGGGACTATAGTAGACACACCTACATTTCTGTTTAAAAATAAAATTAATTTGAAAAAGAATCCTGTATAGATCGAAGGGTACTCTCATGCCAATGGTTAATAAGGATTTCTGCATTAGGCCATGTGGTATATGTAATTATTGCAATAACATTGATAATAGTGATTCCTTTACTCACCCAGATACGGGTTGTAAGTATGCGTTTAAGGTGTCTGCTAACTGTCTTACCCACCATGTGGTTTACCTCGATCATTGTATAGTGAGTGCCTCCTATTATGTGGGTAAAACTGACAGGATGTTCAAAGACAGGATTAGGGAACATCTATACAACATAAGGATAGTTTCTAGCAACAATGCTCTATCTAAGCATGTTATGCAAGAAGTGGTTACTCATACCTTTCATTTTTTGGTCATTGACCATACCTTTCCTGGTATAAAAGAAGGTGATGTTAGGAACTGCACTGAGAGTAAAGAAGGGAGATGGATTATTCGACTTGGGCAGATAGGGGAAAGGCTTAAATGAAAAAAGCCTCCCTTAAACCTGTATTGAAATCTACATGTTTAAAAATGTATGACATTTTAATCAATGATTGTATGATCATATGTACATATATCTATGCATATATATATTTTTAATTTTTTGCCATAGAATGTTGTATTTTGTTATTTGCATATTTACTTTCATGGTGAAAGTTAGTTATGAACTCATGTTTTATATTGTACTCAATATGTGTTTAAGGTACAACCCAATGCTTTTTATCATGTGATTTTTTATCATGTGACTTTCATCATGCAGTTTGATTGGCCAGGTTGCTGTATTTAAACTTAGTTATGGAGTGTGCAATAGTTTGGTCTGATAAAGTTAACTGTGAAACTGCTTACCTGTTCTTGTGCACTGGGTTTGTTTTAATAAATGTGCTTGAAGTTTACTTTTATGGTCCTTCTACGTGTTTGCTTTGTTGTATGTACCGCTGGATTATTTTATTTAAGCTTCTTTTCATTCAACGAGGCATTTATCCTTTGGACTGCTGTTTGGTTTTGTTTTATTTTTATTTTTTTACAGTTCTTGCTCAGCTAATGTCACTTTCTCCCATTTAAAGTGCTTAATTGTGGCACTGAATACTGCAAATTCAGTACCAGTATGACAGTATTACAGTGAGATAAAAACAGTGTGTGTCGTCTGTCTTTTAAGCGCTATTGGCTTAAATGTGACAAGACAGCCTGCACAGCTCGCAGTAGAGGCACAATTAACACCAGAGCATGATCATTTCTGTTGGCGTACTGCTAGACGACTTTCCAAATTATTTATTTCTGTTTTAACATCATACCCATACCAAAGTTTGTTTGAGAAGTGACAGACCTGCCGCAATGTACCTGGCTCAGTACACCTCAACAGTAAAAGGAGAACTTATTTATTTATGGTTATGACTATTAGTTTCCTCGGCTTGTTTCATATAAACAGTAATTAGGGTTACTTGCCATACTGGTAGGTAGCTATAACCAATTTAACCAGGTAAGACCAGCGACAATGGAAGACTGCCATTGTAACTAACGTAACTGCAGTAAGAACCTTTATTACTCTTCCTGTGCCTATATACTGTGGTTGGGAAATAGTTGCAAGTTTTTGCAATCAGGAAAGAGGCTTTAAATGACAGGGATGTAATGTAAAGTCAAGTGACTTTCTCAACCACTGTAACTGCTTTATTTCATTATTATCTGTTTGCAAAATCCATCAGTAGTTTAGCTTTGTTTTGTGAGGGAAAATAAAGAACTTATTCCAGACTCTACAAAGTGATCGGCTGTTGTTTCCTTTTCAAAAAAAAAAAAAAAAAAACAATTAACTACATAACAGTTGTGGAATATGATGCATATAAAGAATAAAGCAAAATGTATTTGTCCCACAACAATGGAGCATCATCAAACTATATATTTTTCTTGTTCTGTACTGGATCTTGAATGGAAAAGACGAGTACATTTTATTGTGACAAACTGACTTGATTTCATTTTTTTGGAAAACCTTGGTGTTTGGAGTATTTTTACAGATGTTCCTGCGGTTTGGTGTATCTATAATATATCTGAGAATAAAATGAAGATACTTAGGTGGCTTGATCTGTAAATTGAAGCATTAATTCGTCACAAAATGTATGGTTTAATGCTTTACTTTTTCTTTTCTCATAGTTGAACAAAGCTGTAGTGAAGAGACAATTACAATATGATGAGTAGTTACTTTTACAATAGTAAACTGTTTTGTGTATTCAGCCAGTTATCACTGTAAACAGTTTGGTTTTTGGTTATGCATTGTGTCTTACAATGCCCCTAGAAAATATTATTAATAGCCTATTACGTTAATGGCTGTTATATGTTGTTGGTTTCTTTTCTTGCATGTTAAACTGTTGATATGCATAATAAGGTCAGGTAAGAAGTGAGTTAATAGTATCAGCAAGAAACAATTAGATACTTATTGCAAAGTAAGAAAGCAATCCAAGCACATTCAAGGTGTGTCTGACAAGTTTATAGACCAGAGCCATAAAACCAAAAGATAGGATTACAGCTTGTTTTTTTTTTTTTAATTAAAGTCTTCCACATGAATGCAAAGTAGCAATGGGCAAAAACTGCACTGTTACAGCAGAGATTCAATTATAGAAAAGAAATCCAGAGTTTTAATGTCATCAGAGTGAAAATTCCTTGAGTCAAAACAACAAGCTATCATGTCAGGAGTGTTTGGAAATATGCAAAATACTGTTATCATACAAGGCTGACACTGATCACCATAAAAGTGAAATGAAAAGTCCAAGTCCTTTTTTTTAATTTTCCAGCACTTTTATTGGCCATGTTTTGCCCTGTTCATGTATTTAAAGAGATAGCTCTTAACTGAAGTCATTTGTTACATTTGTAAAGATTTCCGATGCTGTCCTATTAACTAGAGTCCTAGCTGTATGTATTTATTTGTTTATTGTTTTTTATTTACTGGATAGTAATGTGAGTGGATTGGTTCAACAACTATAGTTGTGTATGTTTCATACTAATTGTGTAGGCTGGATTCATGTCGACTCATGGAAGGTAATTTTGGCGAACAGAGCCAAATGAAAACTGTTCAATGAAACCACCTTTGATGAACAACTTAATGATTTTTTTTCATGGGGGGAAGCTCCCCCAACTGGAGGGCCCTCCACACCCCCCCCCAGATTTATATATACCAACTCCACAGTCGCACAACAGTGGAGAAAGAAGCAATCTCCACTGTCATTGAACATAATTTCGTCGAACAGCAATTGATCTTTTTGCGTTCACTGAAATTATGTTTTATCACATTACATGCTATTATGATTGCCTGTGAATAGGAAACCAAATAAAACATTATTAGTATTGCATTATGAAGCAAATGGGCAAACTGTTCTGTAGTTTGTTTGCACTGATGCAGCTGTAAAGAAGGTTGAGAGAGACAAGTTAATACTGCTGAATAATTGTATTTCTACTGCAATTAGTAGACTAGCAGTGCCAGGAAAAAGGGAGCGTCAGTAACACGGGATGTATACATTAAATATCTGATAGTTTTAACATGAAATCATATCTAAATTTAAATGACAGAGTGGCCTAGCAACAGCAAACGTCCAGATATACAGTAGACCATAACACAAATTTTAATGTTTGAAACTTAACGTGAATATATTTTAGCCATTGTCCAACATTACCATCATGCATTAGGAAAAAAGCAAAGATTAATTTGAATAACGAAGAAACACCTTTACGACAAAAATCAGTTTGCTAAAAAAATAGTCCTTGGAGAATGCAGTCACACACCTGCAGGCTCCTGGGGCCATTTCAAGTTTAAGGAGAAGACAGTCTCTGCTGATTTTTTCTGCCTTAGCAAGATTTGTGAGAAACTCATTTTCTCAGCCAGAGGGCAGCCAACCGAATTCTACCTTTTTATTGCAGACAAGTTGATATGTCTGTGCATTGTATATTGTTCTCTGCCCTGAGGGCTTGCATTCCTGCCTTCCTGAGCTACAGCTTGCAGAGTGTCACCTATATATAATAGTTAGTAGGCTGTAAGACATGAGCTGGGTCATTACATTCTTAATGATTTTGTATCCTAAGCAAATGTGATTAGTAGTAACGCAGTTAGCAGTTTTCTTCTACAAGCACACAGTGAGTTAGCTGATGTTTCACAACTGTGTCAAATAATTTATTATGTTTTCAGACAAAAAATGTAAAGGAGCTACAAACACACACATATGCAGACACGCCCACAGACACATGCTCAGTCAATCACGTGTACATTCAAACTTACATGTGCACAGGCACTTTTCACCACAATCATAAATGCAAACAAAATGTAAAGATTGAAAGGGGCTTATATGAGCATACACACCGGATGCTTGCAGACATGCAAGCAGATTTATACATTAACATTCTTGTGCAAAAGAATGCCCAAACATACATCTAACTATAATGCATACATACACACACACACACACACACACACACACACACACACACACACACACACACAAATATATATGTTAGAATGTAAAATGTACATACATACATAAAAGGATATATATATATATATATATATATATATATAAATAATGTGTGTGTATATGATTATATAATGACTGGTCAACAAGTTACTTGGTGTTGACATATAAAACATCCACCAGAACATATTGATCAGTCATTATATTGAACATAAAACAAATCAACGCTCAGCACATCGAAAAAGGAAACAAATTTCCTTTTCTGATGTACTACCCAAAACCTAACCACATTCAATTCAAATTTGTCTGTATAGGGTTAGTATTATAGGAAGGGCATTTTTAACTTCATATGCACATCACAGCTGGGGCAGTGGCAGGGTTAAGGTAAGCACACATTACTAGGGGAAGGAGTGGGGATTCACACCTCCTTCCATCATAAGATGAGGGATGTGTTGGAGGGCTCTGAATATGCATCTGAAAAGGGACTGAGACTAGTATTGCACAGTATCCTTCTATTTCCATGAAACCCCATATAAGTGAACCCCGTTTCATCAAGACAACAATTTTGAATCTTCATTTAAGTAAAACCTTAAACTGCGAAAATGTTGACTGGGAAACTAACCATTTGGCCACCAGGACAACATACACACAACAAAGTGATTAAAGCACACCAAAGGTGGGGGGCTTTGCCCCCCACCCTTCCAATGTGGTGGGCTGTGACCCCATCCCCCCTAACTATATATACCAACTCCGAGATCGCACTGTTGTGGGGAAAAGGGCAAACACCTCCCAGGTGGCCAAGTGGTTAGTTTTAAAGCAGATGCCAAAGGTCTGTGACTGACAAAGTTTGCTGATGACAGAGACATCATAAATACTCTAGATGACCTAACATATGCTAGCAAGTGGTAATTGGACCGGATCTATATTATAATCTCGAAGTTTAGAATTTGAATCACTAAAGATCGAACTTTAGTTGTAGAAGTCTTAAACCATCGAAACCAAAAAAAAAAACTAAACAGTGTGTAGGCAGGGGGGCAAGCCCACTGCACCCCCAACACCTCCCTACTTAAATATACCAACTCAGAGAACGCACTACATTGAAGTAAACAGAAATCTCCCCCTACGGAGATTTTCCGTTTAAACGTTCGATGTAGTCCGCTTTCGGTATTCTCATGTTGACAATATCATATTCCATATTGTCAGACTTCGAGATTTTAATATAGACCCAACTGGACCATGGCATCAGATTAAATGCCAAAGTATTCTGCACTGTCTTTTGACATTTCTGGTCATTCCTGCTCCTATCACAGGTGGCATGCCCATAAAAATTGACTTCAAGGACTTGGGCACTTCATTGGCAATGAGCTCTCCTTTCACCAACATGTGACCACAGCTCTAAGGAAACTTTATGTAGCTAGAACAATTGCCAGGATATTGCATACATGGACATCATCTTCCCATTCTACTCCTGCCTTATCAAATCAATAATAGAATATAATGCTCCTTTTGGTACATACTTGACTGCGCATATTACCCAGCTTGAGAAACTGCAGTATTTTCTTAACAAAAACTCCCCTTAAAGTGTTCTTACTCTTTTCCATTTCCTACTAACGATTGAGGGGAGAGCTCTGCCTTGCCTACAGTGCTTTGAAAGATCTGGTGCTTTGTACCCTCACTGAAACATACATATGATTTACTGGCATGATAGATATCTGTCACAGGGAATATCTCTTTTATGGAATAGACTGCCCTTATATTTTAAGCAGCAAAGCTCTATGACCTTTTTTAAATGTAACCTGAATGACTGGATTGTACTTGTAAGTACAGCCTCTTGGTAATACCTCATCAGCCCTTTATTGAAAGAAGATGAAACTAGGGTGGGGTCTGGCATTAATTTGTTTCTTGATAAATGGTTGGGATCAATGGCTAGGCTACAAAAGGTCCACTAGATCAACAGCACAGTATGAACATTGAACTTACACACACACACACACACGCACACAGACGGACACACTCACACATGTAGCAGACACATAGACAGAAACACACGCACTCTAACATATGAACAATAAATTCTGTTTTTTTAGTTTTTTTGTTCATATCTATCAGTCCTGATGATAAGCTACCATGTGTCCCGGTCCCCTTCAATAAACACATCACACCGAATGACATTTGACGACCTTTATTAAAACTTCCATAATATAGCTTTGATCACCAAAATTTATTAATTAAAACTGGACATAATATAGTTGATTCTAAACACACCATAAGCATCCTTGTAATGTTAATCAGGGCAGCGTACCTACTCACCTTGCCCCACTAAGCAGCGTCCATACCTCTGCTCACTTACGTTACTTATGAAGCAGCATCCAAGACTCACTTCATATCCCATTTACCCAGTAAGCAGTGTCCATACCTGTACTCACTTACTCTGCTTATGAAGCAGCATCCCCATCTCACTTCATACACCATTCATTGAATTACCTTCCACCAAATAAGCAGCATCCTTACCTCTGC
The DNA here is from genome assembly GCF_019279795.1 of Protopterus annectens. NCBI lineage: Eukaryota > Metazoa > Chordata > Ceratodontiformes > Protopteridae > Protopterus > Protopterus annectens. The sequence goes on from NC_056743.1 coordinate 1,815,304,302, forward strand.
TTGCTTATCAATTCAGCAAACTTCCTCCAGCTGCTTATTTTTCTTTCCCCAAATCCTTGAAATGAACATCTAGACACCAGAGGGGGAACAGAAGAGGGCAAGTCTGTCCCTCTTCTCCACCAACCAACCTGACCAGGTTGTTCCCCCTCCCTTCTACCCAAAATTTTCAACCAACTACCTCCCATAAAGGAAAGGGTTAAGCCAAACATCATTCGGTGTACCCATCATATGTAAAGTACATTAAAACCCCATCATCAACCCCACGCCTTGCCATACCAGCACTGAAACATGCCGTAATGAAATTAAATAAAATAGGATTACCCATAATCCCACTGTACTATTGGCATGAAACAACTAACCCATGACAGCCTTTATATACTTTTTCCTTTTTTTTTTTTCTTTTTTTTTCTTTTTTAATCATATCAATTCCTACCAAATGAACCACCAGAACTCTAAGAAGCCCCGATAATGCCCAAAACTAAGCGATGGCAATGACATGCCATCACGCTGAACTGCAACCCCTCTATCCACCCAACAGATACAGTAATCACCAACTTGATTTTCTTTTTTTAGTGAATCAGTTGCCTAGTAATCCTATCGTCATTCCCACTAGTCTGAAAAGCAAGAAAACATTTGTAATCCCAAAACTACCCAACTACTAACTTCCAAAACATCCATGAAATGGCAGTCACACAATTTATAGCCCACTGACCCAACATTTATCAAGCGCCAACCTTTACAACCAACTTACTTTAACAATACTAATGTCCTAGTTTTCACACTATGAAACCTAACCTAACCCCTCTAGCATGTGAACCACTATACAAGATTTAGCAATTAACATAACCCCAACACCCATACAACTGAAGTAGTAGCTGCCCACTCCTCCTTGATCCACTGAAGTACCCCACCTTGTTGACAAGCCTGTACTATATCCATCAACAATCCAGCCCACCAATCTGATACCACCTGGCAGCTATAATACAATGTGACCCAACTAGTAACAACTTTACCATATAAATTACTTATAAAGCTACCCCAAGCTCCTGCCCCCACTCATGTAATCTTCTAAACTAACCTGAGATGCCACAGCTAACGGTACCAGTGACCCATATCACCACCATAATATCCCAATTAAACTAGACCCTACTTCTAAAAGTCATACATATACCACCCACCTCCTATCAGCCCAAAGTGCAAGTCATCTGGTGCCATGGCTACTCGCTCTAAAGACCTTAACCTGGTATGTAACATTAGAAAACCTGCTTAAAGCACTGCTTGTCTTTAAACAGATCCCACACCTTAAAGTCCCCCTTATGTCAACAGAACACCCCATTGGCCCTCTTTAAATAGTCTAGCAACTGAATGCAAGTACATTACTTGCAACTAACGCCACCTTGACCAATTGATAGCCTTGCCACGTTCTCAAGCCAGCCAAATAACTAATCCTCCCCCTGAGCTCCTTCCCTCAAGCAGCTGCAACACAAGTTTAATCAATCTGACAATACCCTACCATAAGCCTCCCTTATAACAGATACCCTAAAGGTCCCCAGCATGCCCTTTGGAACAAAAGGAACAGATCCTGCACATAGAAGTAAGGATAGTAACTTCCTGTGGTCCTATGAGTGTTGTGAATCTATCCCACTTATAAAAAAACCAGACTCCCCCTAACAATCTCCAACCCGATTTTATCCTGCTCCAACATGCCTCCTCCTTCTCCCTTGCCCCCCACTACCCTGAACCCCACAGAACACTGATGTGCCTTAATAAGCTTTCAATGAAACTAGATTACCAGTAACTTCTTGTGCACCACTGTAGCAAATGTAATTTCCACCCCTTCCAGTTACATTACCTTTGAAATGCACTTCTGTTGCTCCCTTTGCAGTCCTCCTGTGTGTGTCCTCATGGCACACCCCTCTAGCGACAAGGACATCCACTGCAACAACCTGCTTCCACCGTCTGCAACCTCACTGCGTAGCGCTGCCGCAGCTGAAACACCCATCACAGCATCATCATCTGCAAAGAGAAATACAAGTGTAAATCATTGGAAATGCATTTAACCATTTATTCCATATTATAGAGGCAACACTCCTTATCTTGACAATGGAAGGAGAAACAGTCAGGGCAATGGAAATTTAAACCATCGCTACCTCTGTCAAAACAGCTGATCACAGAGCCTGTGATGGCATCCCTGTTAAAGTAGGGGCTTACCTCACATAACGCCCCATACCATTGCCAGACGTCCAGCCCCCATAACAATACCAGACTTCCATTGGTTTCCAGATGAGAATGGAAGTGTGAACATAGCAGCCACACTCTTTGTCACGGAAAAGCCACTAACTTCCTCAACCCCACAAAGCTTCCAGGCACACTGGTATACCATCCCATCAATTAATTTAAATTATTAACATATCCCCCCCCTTCTAAAACGTTCCTCCAACTAAAGTGATAGGTGAAAGGGGGCCTGCCTAATGAATCACTCACCCAGATCCTAAAGTCCAACCCAATCTCAGTTGTTGTGATTCCAACCCCCTACCCTCAGACCACTCCAAACTCCCCTTAATTAGACTTAAACACCTGCTTCAAACATGCCCCTGACATCTCCTCCTTACCTGTCCCACACACTACTCCAAACCACATAAAGTCCTATGACCACAGAAAATGCCTCGCTACTTGTGACCTCATTGACCCAGCAGCCAAAATACTTGCAGCAACATCCATCAACTGACAAGACCACGTCCTTCGGACCACCAGCTGGTACCGACTCTGCATTTCCACCCTCTGTGGCCTGTTTAACACTCCAGCAGCTGCATATCCACCACAGCATCAGTCTGCAAGAGAAATAAATTAAATAAATACTGGCATTGCATGCATAAAATACTGCTGTTCAGCAGTTGAATTCAGACCTCCACCACAGCAGCTAACAGCGAATTCCGGGGATGATGTTAAATACATTAGCCCTATTTGACTTTAATGGTTCTTAAACCAGGCTACACACCCAAAGTTCATTTCACATTATAGTATAATTTCCTAAGTAATAAAACAGTTTATACTAGTAACCACTAAAAATTTCAGCCTCGGCTGTTGTTCTGTTAACCACTCTAAAGCCAGTTAAGTTCATCTGCACCGACCAACTGCTCTTGCATTACTATGCAGTTTCTGAAGGACCTGAAGTTCAGGACTAAAGTGGCTGCCCTCAGTGCAATCACATGTCACCGATTAGCCACGGGAACCCAGAAAGCCATAATCTTAATGAGGAACCGATCATGAGCATGCTGCAACCGAAAATGTGACAGGCGAAACATTCTAATGCAAATATCAGTAAGACCTTCTGAGCAGTAATTCTCAACTCTCCCAACTTCGTTACTCAAAAAAATTTGAGACACAATTCACCCCCCATTTAGCTGCTGCAAATAATGAGCTGAAATCCATCCCAGGCACCACCTCTGGGCGGGAATAAACACTTACTTAAACTTAAACATTTATATACTCTTATTCACTTGTGAAATATCTTGCAAAGCTCTACCAGGTTCTTATCTACTCTCATTGTATATTCTGTACACTTGTATTTTAACCAAAAGAGGGAATATCCTCTTATTGTATACTAACAGCTGTAAAGTCTACCATCTGTATGCTACTACTCTGTAATGTCTCTCTTGTAAATTTTTTTTTCAATCTGCAAACTTATGGAGTTTTTCTCCCTAGGACTTCACTGAAAATGGACACTTGTTGTCCAGTCTGACTATCCTGGTAAACAAATGTTAAATAAAATAATAAATAAATTACTGTAATAAATAATGAGCTGAAATCTGTCCCAGGCACCACCTCAGGGCAGGAATAAAGACTTACTGTAATATCGCTGTAAATTACATGCAGTCCTCCCTCTCAATTTCATTGTGCAAATGTATACTGCCAGATAACTGCCATTGTATAAAAGCAAATAACTTCTTAAGGACATTTAAATAGTTCTAGAGGAAACTGCCTACTCAAAATGTGTTGAGCCATATAAACGATCCTATTACAGTACCCCATTTTTAATCTAACATCCCCCAGTACTGCATCTCTCTTAGTATCAATATAAACCAATACTAATTCTCACTGAATTCCCATATACTACAACCACAACATCAAAGCTAACCACGAGCATGCTTCCGCTAATCCCACAAAGATCACACATATAGTGCAGCTATAAAACAGACCTGGAGGTCTTTCTAGTTTATGAGCATGATGTACTCCCATTGTATCTGCCTAGCTACTTAACTTGTCAAGCCAGTTAAGGTTTTTTTTTTTATATTTATCAGTCTCCCACCATCAACAGTTGTCCTTCCAAGACTTTAAACCGCCATTAGAAAGGGATCACCTTAAGGCATAGTGAGTCATGGAGAAGCACCCTAAATTCTAGCATACCAACTCTGCTGTCTGATACCTCAGTGAGATGGACCATATGAAGTGACTCTGACATTCTGTCAAAATGTACTTTTTTTTTTTTTTGTGAGGAGAAAAGGTCTGTTCTGATGTGAAGCCTGACAGTACTAATGACTAACGATCAATCCTTCACCTGGACGCAGCTGTACATGCGCAACAATGAATGTCTATTCCCAAACCCGTGAATGACACCCATACTGCTATATGATAAAATTCTCTCATTCCTTCAAAGTTCCCTGACTAACCGGCGATTCGTCATAAGGACATCTCGCAAAAGGACCACACTGGTAAATCCTATTTACTAGTGTCATGCAATGATTCATACCTTACAAAGCAAAACCCTCCACTAAAATGAATGACTGACACCTGAAACAGCCATACAGCCACTGGATGCCACCCACCTGCCAGCACCCCCATCTGCCACACTCACAATGACCACATCACAGAACAAGGCCATAGCAAAGGGCAGAACCCAGACCACAAACAGATCACCACAATTATCCTACCCACAAACTCAACATCTGCCAAAACCATGGAGGGCATTCTCTCAAGTACAATACTTTGTCCCACATGATATGCAGTTGCGACTAGTCAGAGTCTTACACTCCAAGAAAAACTCAAGACAGTTGAGAGGCAAGCACCTCCATTCATGTAAGAGGACAGGCAATTCCACTAGTCACTTGCAAAATGTGCCAACCCCACCATGACCGCAACAGCCCCACTGCTCCCAAGAAGGCAGCCATGATTCCTGGTTGGTGGGAATCATCACAGCGATCACCAGAAAACAACAAACCCCACGAGGAACTAACTAAAACCCTGAGGCAAGCCTGCCCCTTCAATCCAGACACTCCAAAAAGTCAACTGGTTGAGAACAGTAGGAAACCAGTTGACACCATGGGTCAATGATCCCCAGTTTTTTTTGTCTTTTTTTTTCTTCTCTGTAACTTGCCTTGCAACAGCGCTCCATACCCACGAAGCCCTCCCCAACATGTGATAGCCCACGAAACCAAATGCCCTCACGGAAGCCAAAACATACACACAGTACAAATACTCAACAACAAAATTGTCTACATTAATCAGTCTAAGCTCCCATTAGCATTGAATTCCAAGCTGCAGAGCAAAGCAACAGGAGAAACAAACAACAAAAAAAAAAAAACCCAAAGGAAACTAAACAAATACACATACAAAGACCACCTACCTCCAAACAGCACGCAGTGGCCTACCATCTCCCCTACAGGTCTTCATGGGCGTACCCTACCATAGCAAGTTCATGCCAAAATGTGATTGCTTACCCAGCTACACTTGACTAAACCCCTTAAGCCCCTCCCCACCCTTATCTCATTTCCTCCCAATTATCCCTCCCTCCATTTAACCCTTTCACCTCCCCAACCCACTTAACTCCCACTAATATATCAATCTAACCCCTCTTGAAGATGTCCTGGGACAACTTGGTTTGTTGGCAAACATCATTTTTACTAACTCTTGTATGATTGATGATGTCAGTGAATCAATATACCATTTTTCAGTGCTGCTCTGATTACTTACTGTTTTAATTAGTACATTCTGAAAATTATTATTTTTTATTAGGTCTAGTATGTACCGTTTCAACTGGTAAGCATATTCTGAAACTGTTTCATTTTTCACATTCTGAGTTTTAATGTATTATTTAATAAGATTTTGGCTGATTTCAAGATACCACCATTTTATGAAATCTCAAACCTCTAAAAACTGTAGATATATTTAGTTGAGATTTGCCTCTGGAAATGCTTTCCATACATGCTGTTTCAATAATATGAAAACATTTTCAGAAACAGATGTTTCTGTTTTCTGATACAATTATTTTTTTTAACACTGTTAATCCATTTAAGTCTGGTGTATACCATACATTTTAAAAGCATCCATCTTTAGTTTTCAATGCAATCACATTTTTTCTGCGAAAGCAGTGCTATCTGATTCAATATCTTTAAATAATGACCTTCCTAAGATAGGGTTCTTTTCTTCAACCAAAGAGCTATGCATTTATTTTATAATTCATAAATGCAGCTACCATTATGGGAGCACTTTACTCAAAAATGAAGCACTTTAAAATATGGACACTTGTCTTGCATTTGTTCTCCATGCTTTACCCTTTTGTTTATTATTCTTAAAATGTGCAAGAATGCATGCTTTCTGCTGATGAAGTGGTATTTTTCTTTACCAGGAATGTATGTTTGACATTGCAGTTACTACTATGGCAAATGCCTTTGATGCTCCACCAATCTGTTATGAGAAAATAAGGGCCCAAGTTTTAAAGGAAATGAATCTAAAGAGAGAAAAAGATCATGCATTTACACAAAACCATAACAAAGAAACAGTGGGAAATGTCAATGTACCGAATACATGAGTCAAATGTAAACCATAATGTTCAGATTTTTTAAGGTTTTGGGTTCTTTTCCTTGTTATTCATTTAAACATAGTTTTTATTGCAATGTTTAATCACAAAGCACTTTGCAAAATAGATGATACATAAGTAAATATTAAATGCAAGTTATGACAAATCAGCTAACTGAAGTATATAGTAGACCTTAGGCACCTGTACAACTGTGTTAAGAGTATTACTCAGGAATGCATGTTATTATTGGTCTATAAAGACATTTGGCTACATTTTCTAGTTCATGTTATTTGGCGATGGAATCTTTGTATTTGTTATGGTGAGACTCTGTTTTGTTGCAGAATACGTCACAGCAATTAACATGCATTGTTTGCTGCTGATGTTACCTGTCTTATGGTTGAATACAATGCATTAATTAATATTCAGTAAAAATAACTTTTGGTAAACAGATGAAGTAGGCTGTTAGATACTAATTAAAATATACATGCATTATAACAACAGTGCAAAACAAATTCATGACAAAGCTAAAACAACAAAAAATCAGTATCTTAAAATCACAGCAAAATGATTTTATAATATTTCAAATAAAAAGAAAAACGTATAGAATGTAACATATAATATACTATGCAGTTTGCTTTCTATATCATATTCTAGCTAAATAAAAATGCTCTACAAAGCAGAAATAAGATGGGGAACAAAATAAATTTGTAAGTGGACAAATGCTTTCATTTTCAAACTCACACTACCAATAGGTATCAGACATATATTTTTATCTATATTTTATTTATATTTAGGAATGAACAAAGGAGTCATTAACAACATTGGTTAGAATGTGCATATACATAGACTTTGTGAATCATTCATAGGTAAACACACAAAATTAAGATGATGAAACTATCTACCAGTTTTATTGCAGAGTACCTATTATTAAACAATTATGCTTTCTTGGAAAAATAAAAATAAAGAGGAGTCGCTAAACATATGCATCCAGTAATCAACGGAGGAGCAAATCTCCCTTTCTATTGTAATCAAGCAGACAATTCCATTGCTGGGAGGAATTATCCATTGTACTCACAAATTTGAAAAAATAAGTAAAGAAAATATATTTCCTAGTTGTTGCCTGAAAAAAATTTCCAAATACCCTTCTGTGAGGTTACCCCTTGTCTTCCAATATTTGGCACCTAATAGTTTAATAACACTTGCACATATCCAACAGACCTCAAGTTTCTAATAACATGAGGCAAATATTTAACAAAGAAGAAGATTTATATCCATTAACTGATAATTTATAGATATTTAGATACTGAACATTTATGATACTAATAGAGCCGTATTATCTTGTGTCACTTTTAAAATTGTTTGCATATGTTTGTTAATAAAAATAAAAAAAATATTTTCCTGGTGTTTTCCAGTTTTCCTACAACTAAAAGGCAGCTCTAGTTTAAGTAATGCTGAAAGTCTTAATGTTAACTTTTTATGTGGTGTGTTATTAATGGCATTCATTTCTCTTTTCCACTGGTATGCTGCATGAGTGTTGATTATGGAGCTCTATGGAAGTATGAGAGAAAAAAGTGAAAAGTCCCAGAACTCCAAAACTCAAAAAAGTGTAGGTGTAATCCTGCAGGCAAATAAAAACAATCTGAAACATACTGTTGCACATTAAAATCATGTTTTGCAGATGTGACAAGTCTACCTATACGCCTTGCAACTAATAATTTCAGATTATTTTACCTTGGAGAAGGAGGAATTCTTCAAGATGCACCAATTTCAAATAGAGTGTGAATTTCCATCTGATTGCACGTAGTTCCTTGGAGTTTTGGAGTTGCACTATTGGGTTCCACAAACAGAATAGAAAACCATTGATTACAGTAACACATATCCTCAGTTTTAATAGTGTCTAGTTTAATGACTGTCATAGCCTGATGTTTATATCGAAGCCTGTACCTCTGCAAAAGTGACTTTTCCTTTAAATTTCAGACACATACAGGAGGTGCTCACAAAACCATGGGTAGGGTGGGGTGAGGAGGGGAGGCTGTACTGGGTGCAAGCCTTTAGGAGGCATGATCAGTAAGTGCAGACAGTATAGAAATGCAGTATCAGAGCTGATCTGAATCACCTAGCATGTGTTGAGTTTGTGTGGCAGTTGTGTTTTTTTGTTGTTCTTCAACTTTGAGAAGAGCTTTTTTTTTGTGGCCCTCAATTTTGAGTTGAGGGGGGTAAGCTCATTATAGTTCTACTCACATGCAAGCAGTATTTCATAGCTCCATCATGTATATACAAACAGTCCTAACAACCTGCATCACATTAGCCCAGTCATTAGATCTTGTCAATCGCAGCCTGAGTGCACACATTGTTGTAATGCATCTCCTTCAGCTTCTTGAAAAGGGCCTTCTGCTGGAGGGAAAAGCCACCCCCCATCACCTCATACCACCCATCTTACTTATTCTCATTCTGACATCACTGTGCCTTTAAGAAAGAGAAGTTACTGACGGGCAATGCACACCCTGTTTCATTGCTTCTCAAAGGTGCACCATCACTGGGCTGTCCACAACCCACTAAGTAGCAAGTATAAAAATCCATTTTAAAGAAAAGCAGGCAACACAAAATGGGCAATGACAGCTCCAGGAATAAATGTGAACTGAGCTCAGTTTCTCTGAGTTAGCACCTGTAAATTATATTTCAGTCATAACATATGTTAACACTTTGTATAAAAATGTGGACTCAATGTACAGTACAAACAATTAGGCTCTGAATATATTGGAAAGACATGAGATATGACTGTACCCATTTACAATGTGGTATTGTACATGTATGGTAGTGTTTGTATTTCTAATGGAATTTAAAAGAAGGATGAAGCATACTTCAGTACCACTTTATAAGTCTTTATTAAAAGCAGGATTAAGATATAGTATAGTTTACTGACCTGCATCAAACTGTAGGCATCATAATCTGATTGGAATTACAGCTATCATAAGAACATCAACATTTGCCATGACTCTTCTTGGCAGGAGGTCAGTAGTGCAAGGGTGCAGTCACAAGCCATGATAATTAGAGCAAGCGTGACTATAAAAGTGACTAGGGGTAGGGCATGGAATATTATATTTGAAGGAGATCTGAGTCTGCAGAGAACACTCTGACAGATCACAAGATATAGAGGGACTTGGAGATATCTTGAATCATGAGTAGTTCATCCAGGTGATATAGAACTCCAACAGAAAAATCAGCATCCATGACATGATCCTAATCAAGGTAAAGGGGGTCAGAAATGTGCAGGTGAAGGCATTGTTACCCAGCACCAATGATACCAGTATGTGTTTTAGGGTGAAAGAAGTATATTAAACCAAAAATAATGATGATGATAGTGTTGCATTTCAAGGGTAGGATATCTTGAGCTGGGAAGAGGATCAAAGAAGAGATAGAAGTCAAATTAGGAGGGAGAACAAGCTATATCAATGGCATAAGAATGAGGTATTCAAGGGTGCTATATTACCCACATGAATTATTTTTTGTTTAACCAAATAAGTTAAGTGTGATTCATCAGCCAGGCAGATGCTAATTTTCTTTATAGCTTTCCATAACGTTTTGCAACATCAGAGTTAGTTATTTAAATTAAGAGCCCTCTACATGGGGTATTGGAGAGCTTTGACCTCTCTATATTAAAACAGCCATGGCTTTATCAGTTAGGTGTCATTGAAGTATAACAGCTTAAGAAGTAATGTTAGAAATCCGGTTGATGCGCATAAGTCTAAGGAAAAGGTAAAAAGAAAAAGTGAGGCCACTATGAAAAAAAAAAGGGAGGCCAATGTGTCTGTGTAAGAATCTGAACTTAATGACTGGCATTAAAAGAGGTAAAAAATGGGGGAGGAGGGAAGTGTAAGAAGGCATAAGAGACAAAGTACATGAGGTACGCAGAAAGGTGACAAAGGAGATGAGGCAGCAAAGAGATTAACTGAAAGAAAAGTTGTCTGAAGACGTCAAGAAGGGGACCCAAGGCTTTTTTAGACGTAACACAAAGGATGAAGGGAAGGACATGACTTAGCTGACTAAGGGTGAGCGTGCATGGAAAGCAGTGAAAAAACTAAGGTACTGAATGAGTACTTTACCCTGGTCTTCATGAAGGTAAGGAAAGGGGGGATGCCATGCAGAAAGGAGGTACTGCAAAGTGGAGAAAACAGCAACTTGACAGAAGGATTGAGAAGAGAAAAGTGTAGAGGGAAATGACAATTCAAAGGGATAATTAAACATAGAAGCTACATGGGCTACCTCACAGCATCCTCAGGAACCTGCCAGTGTGCTGGTTGGTCCCTTGAGAGAGATCTTCAACAGATCCCTGCCAAGAGAAGATGTGCCTGAGGACTAGTGGCATCACTGTGCAAGTGGCGATGTAATTAAAATTCAGGAAACTACAACCCTATCAGGCTAAAAAGGGAAGTCAAAGATATAATCCTGAGGGAATACGTGACTTCTTAGAAGACAACATTTGCCAGGACAATACATAGAATGGATTCATGGCCAAAAAAGAACTATCTATTGAAACATTTATTGAACTTTATTCAATGTTTTGACTGGAATATAGGAAAATTTAGGAGGCAAATGTTGGAAAATGTGGTCTGCCCATACTTCATAAACACATTTGATTCAGTTCTACAGAGATGGGTTCCTGAAAAATTGCAGGAGTTGGGGAAAGGATGGAGACTGAAGAACCTAAGTTTCACCATAGTTGTTGAAGGGCAGGATAAAATTAGTAGTGAAGAGAGTTAACACTAGAGATACAATATCGAGAGTAAAGGAAATGCCTAGTTAATAATTCATGAGTCAGTTCTGACAGAGGTGATCCCCAGGGTGAATTTCCTATCTCCCATTCAATCATCAAGATTTTTCTTGAAGAGTGCTAATGAGGAGCTTTGTTTGATACAGATAGGTAGTTTGTTCCAGAGTATGGGAAATCTTTGGGACAGGAATACATCAGTTGGAGAAAGTGTAACTGACAGTGAAGGCATAGTTCACCTCATGCCTCATAGATAGGGAATGACTGGACAATACTCAAAAGTACGGCTGCATTATACACTACAGAAGTGTGTCTACAGCAATCAGCAGAAATTCAACCATTCCTACCTTCCATTAAGTAAAAGGCCTGTGGCCTAGCTTGTCTGCTGACTTATGCAGCTCTTTTCATTCACCTTTTCCTCATCTGAATTTCCCTGACTAAAGCTGCCATTCATTCTCTGTGCATTTTCCTCACCTGGTTCCAACCACCTGCTTACTGCCACCTCTCTCAACTTATTATACAGTCCCAAATGCAAACAGCTCCCTCTGAACTGGTTTACATCTGCATTCATATTAGGTTGTCATATTATGATAGAAAAGATGCTCTATTGAAGCTTTTAATACTGATAAGATTCATGGACACAACACTACCCACCTCTTCGTCTTTCATGAAAAAGTGTTACCTCCTCAACTTCCAGAATGTTCTCAGTGGTGTTGCACTGATATTCCTTAAGTGTCTTGCTACCTTCTCTTGACTTTCTTCAGAAATCTAATATAAATAAAGAAATGGAATGCTGTTTTTCAAGGTATTGTCTTGGCAATGACCAAATATATAAATGAATGACCTCTGCATTCCTGCCTGGTCGTTATAGCATATGCTGTTTGGTTTAATTGCTGCTGATTTACAGTGTGAAACAAACACACACACACACACACACACACACACACACACACACACACACACACACACACACACACACGCACACACACACACACACACACACAAACACTCTTACACATATATACACACACACATGCAAATACACGCTTACACATACACACACACACACGCACTTTGCAGCACACACACACACACACACACACACACACACACACACACACACACAAACAGATTGCAACTGCCCAACTGTAAAAGCCTTAATGCTTTCGTCATCCAGTAAGGGGAAACAGCCTCCATTGCCTATTTTCTTTTTAGTTTTATTTATTTCTGCTTACCAGGTGCAAAAGCATAAAGTTTCAATGGAGATTAATAGAGTATGGCACAAAAATGCGTATGTTATAAAGCAAGGAGTGAGAATAATTAAAAAGTACAGCATTTAGCAAGCAAAAGTGGCAGTTTATTGCAGTGCCTATGACAAGTTTCTCGATGTACTTTCATATTCTTATGACACATTACTTTATGTACATTATTTCATATGCAAAGTGGATAAAATGTATTTGCATATTTACATTTGTGGATAAAGTTTCACGAAAAAGTGGCTTAGTTATGTTAGAGATGAGTTTGTTAATGCATAAATTGCCTAGTCCTTATAGACAAAGCAGGGACATTTATAAATCTATTTTATGTAGACATATAGTTTCTCCTAAATTCTTTGTTGTCAGTGATTCTTTTAAAACTAGTTGGTAGTTGGTTCTCTTTGCAGAGGACTGTAAAACTTCTTTCTCTATATCTAAGGTTGAAATGAGGGTGGGCAAATATGTTACTTTCCTGGCTGCAAAGTATAATGTATATTTAATCTGAATTGTGGGTCAGGGAGGAGAGCAGAAGATTAGATAGATTTGCTCATTTGCAGCCTGGTTATTCAAATAATAACTTGTGCGATGCTTTTAGCGGGAGCATTCCTTAAACTGCTAAGTGAAAGCAGGTGGAGTGGACTACATGGCAAGACAAAAAGTCTGTTCAGCTGAAGTTCCTTGTTAAATTGTATAGTACTGTGAGCTTTCCAGCTTTGTAGAAGAAACATTTTTTGTAAAGATAGCTTACATGTGGTGAAATCAGAGAAAAAGAGACCAACAGATGCAGGGGTATACCTGCAGAAAATACATAAGTTTCATTTTTATACCATATATTTTGAGACATTACCTCTCCCTTAAAACAAAATAAAAACAAAAGTAAGAATTCAGTGGCTAGTAAGGAAGAGCAACGTGCAACAGCAGAAAAATTATTTACAGCTTTAACAACTAAATAATGAAATGTAATGGCCTAGTTAGATGAATATTTATATTTCTGATTTAACTGTCTTTTTATGTTGCTGCATCTCCCATTATTCTGAATACATATATCTGTAAATGTTAACAAATGTATTTACTAATAGCTTATTCCAAAGATTTAATTGAAATAACTAAATAACAAAATGTAATGGCCTAGTTAGCTGAATATTTATATTTCTGATTTAGCTGTCGTTTTTATGTTGCTACATCTCCCATTATTCTGAGTACATATATCTGTAAATGTTAACAAATTTATTTACTAATAGCTTATTCCAAAGATTTAGTTGAAATAACTAAATAACAAAATGTAATGGCCTAGTTAGCTGAATACTTATATTTCTGATTTAACTGTCATTTTATGTTGATGCATCTCCCATTATTCTGAGTACATATATCTGTAAATGTTAACAAATTTATTTCTTCTTCTTCTTTCAGCTGCTCCCGTTAGGGGTCGCCACAGCGGATCAACTGTTTCTATTTCTTCCTGTCCTCTGCATCTTGCTCTGTCACACCAGCCACCTGCATGTCCTCTCTCACCACATCCATAAACCTTATCTTAGGCCTTCCTCTTTTCCTGTTACCTGGCAGCTTCATCCTTAGCATCTTTTTCCCAATATACTCTGCATCCCTCCTCAGCACATGTCCAAACCAACATAATCTTGCCTCTCTGGTTTTGTCTCCAAACCTTCCAATCTGGACTGACCTTCTAATATATTTATTCCTAATCCTGTCCATCCTCGTCACATCCAGTGCAAATCTTAACATCTTCAACTCTGCCACGTCAAGCTCTGACTCCTGCCTTTTTGTCAGTGCCACTGTCTCTAACCCATATAAGATAGCTGGTCTCACTACCCTCTTGTAGACCTTCCCTTTCACTCTTACTGGTACCTGTCTGTCAAAAATCACTCCTGACACTCTTCTCCACCCACTCTATCCTGCCTGTACTCTCTTCTTCACCTCTCTTCCACACTCACCATAACTCTGAACTGTTGATCCCAAGTATTTAAACTCACGCACCTTCGCCACCTCTACTCCCTGCATCCTCACCATTCCTCTATCCTCCCTCTCATTCACACACACATATTCTGTCTTAGTCCTGCTGACCTTCATTCCTCTTCTCTTTAGAGCATATCTCCACCTCTCCAGGGTCTCCTCCACCTGTTCCCTACTCTCACTACAGATCACAATGTCATCTGCAAACATCATAGTCCACGGGGACTCCTGTCTGATCTTGTCTGTCAACCTGTCCATCACCATTGCAAATAAGAAAGGGCTCAGAGCTGATCCTTGATGTAATCCCACCTCCACCTTAAATACATCCATCACTCCCAGCGCAGACCTGATCACTGTCACACTACCCTCATACATATCCTGTACCACTCTTACATACTTCTCTGACACTCCCGACTTCCTCATACAATACCACAACTCCTCTCTAGGCACCCTGTCATATGCTTTCTCTAAGTCCACAAAGATACAATGCAACTCCTTCTGACCTTCTCTGAACTTCTCCATCAACACTCTCAGAGCAAACATCGCATCTGTAGTGCTCTTTCCTGGCATGAAACCATACTGCTGATCACTAATCATCACCTCCCTTCTTATCCGAGCTTCCACTACTCTTTCCCATAACTTCATGCTGTGACTGGTCAAGTTTAATCCCTCTGTAGTTACTACAGCTCTGCACATCACCCTTATTCTTAAAAATTGGTACCAAAACACTTTTTCTCCATTCCTCAGGCATCCTCTCACTTTCCATGATTTCGTTAAGCAATCTAGTTAAAAACTCCACTGCCATTTCACCTAAACACCTCCATGCTTCCACAGGTATGTCATCTGGACCAACAGCCTTTCCGTTCTTCATCCTCTTCATAGCTATCCTTACTTCCTCCTTGCTAATCCACTGCACTTCATGATTCACTATCTGCACATCATCCAACCTTCTCTCCCTCTCATTCTCTTCATTCATCAGCCCCTCAAAGTACTCTTTCCATCTGCTCAACATACTCTCCTCATTTGTGAGTACGTTTCCCTCATTATCCTTTATCACCTTTACCTGCTGCACATCTTTACTAGCTCGGTCCTTCTGTCTAACCAATTGGTACAGGTCCTTTTCTCCCTCCTTAGTGTCCAACCTTTCATACAACTCTTCATACGCCTTATCCTTAGCCTATGTCACCTCTCTCTTTGCCATGCACCTCATCTCCTTATACTCTTGTCTACTTTCTTCATCTCTCTGACAATCCCAGTTCTTCTTCACCAACTTCTTTCTCTGTATACCCTCCTGTACTTCCTCATTCCACCACCATGTCTCCTTGTCCTCCTTCCTCTGTCCAGATGTCACACCAAGTACCTTTCTAGCCATCTCCCTTACTAGCTCTGCTGTAGTTACCCAGCTCATCAGTAACTCTTCACTTATTTACTAATAGCTTATTCCAAAGATTTAACTGAAATAACTAAATAATGAAATGTAATGGCCTAGTTAGCTGAATATTTATATTTCTGATTTAACTGTCTTTTTATGTTAATGCATCTCCCATTATTCTGAGTACATATATCTGTAAATGTTAACAAATTTATTTACTAATAGCGTATTCCAAAGATTTAATTGAAATACCATAGTGGAAGAGGTGTGTTATGGGTAACAGGCAGCCACATGTAGAAATCTATTGATCCATTTTTAAATGTTTTGTCCTTGTTATAGTTGTGGTGATTACAAGCTAATCATGGCAGACAAGACTTTCTTATAACCAACAGCAGTTCTGAACTGATTTTATCAGGTTCCCAGGTTTTCCCAAGCAAAATGAGAGATAAACTTTCTCCAATGTGTTCTCCATCTGCCACTGGGTCTCTTTCCAATGGGTTGTGCATGATACACCTCTTACAAGATGCACTCATGAGCCATTGTTACTTTTTGCCCAAACCTGCTCACTCGACTCAACAGACAAGAGCACCATCTTCCTAGACTGCAAAACTCTTCTTCATAACATTGAAGTTGAGCCCAGGACTGTGGGAAGCAGTCTAATTTCCAGTGCTTACAACTGTTATTGAATACTTCTATTAACCAGAAATTTTCCATCCGTCCATACACAACCTCTTTTTCCCATTTTTGCACATGGGGTTGTGGTGTCACTTCAGCAGTGACAATCACCACCGGGTGGCTAGCACTGCCATAGTACTTCTTCTACACCATACACTCACATGCATACTCACACCTATAGCCAATTTTGACTATCCAATCCACCTAATACATGTCTTTGGAATGTAGGAGGAAAACGGATTCCCCAGGGGAAACCCATGTAAACACAAGAAGGACCTGCACCCAAGATACTCTAGGTGATAATCGAACTACAGAACCTCTTGCTGTGAGGTGACCTGCTGTACCACTGTGCCAACATAGAGGCATTGACTCCCTGGTAAAAATTACAGCTTTGTGATGTGACTCAGCATGATTGTCACAGACTAGTACCATTGTCATATGGCTCAGCGTGATGGTCACAGACCAGTACCATGCCTGTCACAGACCAGTACTGTGCCTGTCACAGACCAGTACCGTGCCTGTCACAGAACAAAACCATGGCTGCATTATTGCAGTTGCTGCACACATTTGCAGGTCAGTCTCCTGGTTATGTCTAGTATCACTCATGAACTAGATCCAAAGATACTTAAAGTCTTACTTATGTATAGCTGCGCCTCCCTCATCTGCAGACAAGAATGCACATTAGTTTAATTTAATTTCATAACGTCTAATTTAAAAAAGCTGTTTTTCAGCTCATCCATATCACACTCATCAGCGAATCCCTCATGAATTTTACAGAAAATCACAATGACTTGAGGATAACATTGTCTGCAAATAACAGAAATGGAAACTTCATGCCTGTAACTGGATACTTTTTTTAATTTTATTTGTTTAATGGAGCAGAGCACTTATCTACATGAACCTTTTTCAGACTTAGCCCAGGAGTGCTGTATGGTTAAGTGACTTGGTTAAAGTTACACGGGCAATGGCGGCCGATGGAATCAAACTCTGGGCAACAAGAAACAGCTTGTTAACAGCTTCTTAATCCTCCATGCCTATTGCCAGCCATAGGGCTTTTCAGGCCTTATATGGACTTAATGTTCTGTCCACGAAAGTCATGAACAGGAAAGAGACAGGACCACAAGAAGAGTTCTATGCCCATCATAAATTTATTCAATTCACCTTGCAGACGCAAGGGCCAAATTGCATGCAGTAGTGGCCTTGGAACCATGTACTGCTATAAAACATCCCAGAAAACATTCTAGGGTACACAGAGCTGTAGCCAGCCATATTTAGACTGTAGCACACCACTTGTAACAGGTGGTTTTGCTGCAGCTAAATGATTGCAATATTAGTATTCATTTCTCAACACTGATACTAGACCACACACAGAGTATTTAAGCATTTGAGACTTGATTGCAAATAAAATATTGGCATTCAGAAACTGAATACAGATGCTGCTAATCTCAACCCCTGCTAGCTACTTGTCTGGGGATACAGCATCATATGCTTTGTCAACTTCCAGCAATCTTATATAGACAGTAGTGTCAACCTCCAGTGACTCTTGCAGTATCCTTGCATTGACAAACAGTTGGTATATTGTTCTATTGGCAAGAAAAACTCTGCACTGCTACTTGTGAATGTGATGCTTACCATCAGATAGCATCTTCTTTCCATCACCCAGGTATATACTTTCCCTAAGAGGCTGAGCAGAGTCTTTCTTTAACTGGAACACATCCTCCTGTCTCCCTTTTTGAAAATGGCAACCTCTTCTCCAGTATTCTAGGCCAGAGTCACTACCCCTACCTTCAAGACAACATTGAAAAGTGATATTATAGCAATAACCCACGCCTGGGTGTGGGTAATGCTGGATTTATCCACGGTTGGTGTGGTTTGGTCACGAGGCGGCCCGGTGGCCAAACAAAGCCAACCATGGGTAAATCCAGCATTACCCACACCCAGGCGTGGGTTATTGCTATTATATAATGACATTATTTAAGAAAAAAAATAATTACTTTTCTTAAATAATGGCATTGTATTATGCCTCCTTGCTGCCCTTCCGCAGCTGTCTGGTATTCTGTGGCAGTTCTAATGTACTGCGCATGCGTATGCCTACGCAGTACATCAGAGCTGTGGGCAAAAGTAACAGAGAAAGCAAGATCTCCGTTGCTTTTTACAAACTGTCTCGCTATATTAAAGGAGTTTAACATAGCGCGACAGCTTTAAAAAAAACAACGGAGAATCTCCGTTGCTTTTTTTAAAGCTGTCTCACTATGTTAAACTCGTTTAACATAGAGAGACAGTGTGAAGCAATGGAGATCTTGCATTCTCCGTTGCTGTAAAAAAAGAGTTATAGTAATGGAAATTCTGGGCGACCGGACCTTTTCCATTACTATAACTCTGATTTACAATGTGCATGCTGACCAATCAGTGTGCACATTTTTGAATATTGATGGAGGGCTGTTGTATAATAACCCTGAATCCCTAACAATATCCGTTATCTTAAGTATTTCTGGCGAAATCTCATGTATTTCCTGAAGTCTTGACAGAGTGGAACTGTTTAATTGCCACTGTAACCCAATGCCACAGAAATGGAACACCCCTGTTACTTCTTATACTGCTCTTCAAAGGAATGATTGTCCACTAGCTTCAACAGTTCTCAAAGTGCTCCTTCAACCTCCTGAAAATGCTAGAGAGGGTTTAGCATTTCTTCTCCTTGCTGCGTATAGCCTGGACAATGATCCACTCCAACTCAACTCAAGTTTTGGCACAGCTACTGATAGGTTATTCAAAAATCACTATCCACAGCCTCATGTAACCACTTCCTTTTGTGCCTTCTCCTTACTGCCTGTTAAAGCTGCTGTCTTCTGACTACCTATCAGTCAAATATAGAGGCCTTCTCCTCACTTACTAGCATTGCACACTAGGCATCTTTCATTAGCCTGATACCATTCCTGATGTTCACTAGTGGATCCTAGAGTTACCAACATGACAAGCACCACCAGCATTTCAACCTCTGCTTCAGTTACTGAGACCTTGAACTGAGTTCACTGAGAAGCCATGTCTCTGACTTCCTCCAGCATATGGATGAAACTGTTCTGGAAGTGGAGTAGAGGTCTTCTAGCAAATAAACATATGCTAAGCATTCAAAGGACATCTGGGTTTGTGGGTCTGTAAGTGCCTCTTCAATCATTTGACACAGCTATCTAATTCATAACAAAGGGGTGATCAAATCTAGCTAGGCCCAAGTGTTCTGAACATGCATTTTCAGGTCTGATACATGACTACAAAGTCAGTCCTTGATCCCTTCATGGGGGGGGGGGGGGGGGCAGGAGGACCTGCCCCTCGGCAACAATGCTCATTTTGATCTGTGTGGGCATTTTTTTCTGTCAGTGCTCATAATCAGTTGTGCTTCAGGGAAATGTTTTCCACATTATTGTATCTTAGTCATTATAAGGGAAAGTGGCAGTAACTAATAACTAGGAAAAAATGTAGGTTACTTTCCTTATGTGTTTCTGCTAATATTCTCTGGGTGTCACAAAGATTATCGGTGCAGAGTCCCAATAAAGGCAACGCAAGCAGTACCTCTGTAGTGGCTCATTTTCATGTCTTGGATCAATCACTGTGACATCTGACCTGACAACACTAGTGTTCCCACTACCAGCCCATGCACTGCTGTTGCATAGGCACCTTCCAGTAGGCACAAACACAGACACACACACACACACACACATACACACGCACACACACACACGGGTCTACTTCATAACATTAAAATAGACCATAACATCGAAAATTCAAAACACTGAAAACCCAAAACGTTGAAAACTCAGAACATTGAAAGTGTGCTTTATAACATTGAAAACTACATTGCACAAGTAAATAAGATCCTCTCCACCTACAACAACACCTAACAAACATACTTTCTACTATGTTTCAGCAGGGGTTTCAACAACACTTAACAAACATACTTTCTACTATGTTTCAGCCGGGGGGGCAAGCCCCCCTACACATCCCCATGTGGGGGGCTCTGCCTCCCCCTGTAAAATAAATATATCAACTCTAAGATCACACTACAGTGGAAAAAAAGTTAATTTCCTAACCTCAGTGAGGTTAGGAAATGTACTTTTTTTCCACTGTAGTGTGATCTTATTTATTTATTTATTTGCAGTTGATTTACCAGGATAGTCCATTGGGCCAAAATGAACCCGTTTTCAATGGAGTCCTGGGGAGAAAAGCTCCATAATAATCTCAATACAGTAGGTTATTAATGATAGTTATACAATGCAAAAAGTTCAAGCAAATAATTACAAAATAGTTCAGCATACATTAGAAATGCTGTATACTTATGATGGTTCATATAGATAATACAGACTAACAAAGTAATATTACAAAGTAATACTGGAAGTAAATTCATATTACGATGCATAAACTTAAGAAGTGCAGTCTAGTACATTATATTAGACTAGTACATTTTTGCAAATTCCATAGGAAACAGAATGTGAGTGTTAGGGGAAAAAGGAAAAATTACTGGAGAAGCAGGGGAAGGATGGAAGATGAGGTAGCCAGAGTTAATTATGTGGGGTGGGAGCAAGAGCATTCCCACTGGGACGCTAGGTGTGAATGAAGAGATCTTTTGAAAATCAAATGGTTAGGGATTGTGCGAATGGAAGGTGGAAGGGAGTTCCAGATTCGAGCTGGGCCGTAGGATAGTAGGTTTTTTCCAGGGGGATGAATTGGTTTATGCACTTCTAATAGATTTTGATTATGAGACCTTAATACTCTATTTGGCAGATGCATTTTAAAGGCAGAAGAAAGTGAGGGACAAAGGGAGGGGTTGAGAATGAGTTTGTGGGCAAGAGTTAATTGTGTGTAGGTTAGATGATTAGGTAGCTCTAGCCATTTTAGTTTTTGGAGAGAGAGACAGTGGTGGGTTGATGACTTATGGCTAGTAGCAAACTTGGCAATTTTGTTGTAGCAGGAGGAGAGTTGTTTTTTTACAGAGGACTGTAGATTAGTTAGGAGTGGAGCTCCATAGAGAAGGGAGGGGATGAGAAAGGAAGTAGAGAGAGTGATTTTAGTGGCAGGTGTAAGGTAATTATTTTGTCGGTAGAGCATACCTAGTTTTTGGTGGGGTTTTTTTATATTTAGTTGTATGTGGGAGTTGAATTATAGTTGGTTATCAATTTGGACCCCAAGTAACTTGGTCTCTGTTACCAGTTCCAGATGTGTGTTATTTTGACTCATAATTGAGAATGTATTCATATTGAAAGGAATGGCTTTAGTGGGGGTAAATACCATTAATTTGGTTTTAGAATCATTGAGAGCTAGGTGATTATCTTTCATCCATTGCTCAGTGGTTGAAAAGGCATATTGTGTAAGTTTTAGAAGTGTGGGAATGGATGAGGCAGAGCAGATAATAGTTGAATCATCTGCATACTGGATGATATTTGAGAATGGGATAGATTTGTGGAAATCATTTATAAATATATTGAAGAGAAGGGGACCCAGTATGGAGCCTTGTGGAACTCCGGTAGGGGTATTAAGAAATGAGGAGGTGGCTTTCTTCCATTTTACTGCTTGATATCTATTGGATAAGTAGCTGGAGAACCAAGTCAAAGAGGAAGGACCTAGGTTAAGTTCAGAAAGTTTAGTTAAAAGCAGGCTATGTGAGATGGTGTCAAATGCCTTGGAGAGGTCAAGAAGTAGGGTAGATACAATTTGGCCAGAGTCACGGGCTTTGTTTACAGTTTCAAGGAAGGAGAGGAGGGCTGTCATGGTGCTATGATGTGGTCTGAATCCATGTTGTGAGTGAGTTAGGAGGTTATTATCTAAGAGGTGTGGTAGAAGTTGAAGTTGGACACACTTTTCTAAGAGTTTAGAAATGGGAGACAGGATAGCGATTGGGTGGAAATTGGTTACATTGTTATTGTTGCCACCTTTATGTAAGGGTATGATAAAGGCCTGTTTCCAGATTTGAGGTACTATACATTCTTGTATAGAGCGATTAATTAAAATGCTAATGGGGTAGGCAATTGCATCAGCAGCTATACTGAGAAAGTAAGAAGGGATGTTATCAGGAGCGTTTGAACATGGCTTCAGTTTCCTAAGGAGTTTCTTTATAGTAGAAGTGGGAATTGGTTTTAGTGAGAATGGAGGAGAGTGGGAAAAGTGGGTGTTAGTGGGTAGTGAAGATGATGAGAAAGTTTGAGATGGAGACGAGGTAGATAGTATAGAGATAGTTGATGGGAATGAGGGACATGTAGTAGTGCAGGCTAGAGTATTGCTAGTGGAGAGTCAGGGTATGTTGGAGAATGTGGTGGTGGTAGAGAATGAAGAGGTTAATTTAGAAATAGATTCAATGAAAAAAGAGTTAAATTGGGTAGCTAAATCTGAATCTGGACTATGTGGGTCTGGGGAAGGGGTATCTGATTTGCTGGGGTTAAGAAGGGTAGAAATACCTTTCCAGAATTTCTAAGGGTTTGTTTTATTATTGTTTTGGAGTGTCAAAAAATAGTTTTGACGATCAGAGATGATGTGATCTTGGAGTTGGTATAATTATTTTAAAGGGGAGGTGTGGGTGGCAGAGCCCCCCACATGAGAAACGTAGTAGAAAGTGTGTTTATTAGTTAGGCGTTGTTATAGGTGGAGAGGATGTTATTTACATGTGCATTTTTTTTTCAATGTTATGAAGCACACTTTCAATGTTCTGAGTTTTCAATGTTTTGGGTTTTCAGTGTTTTGGGATTTAGATGTTTTGGTTTCAATGTTATGAAATTCAATGTTATGAAATTTCAGTGTTATGAAGTAGACCCACACACACACACACACACACACATACACACACACACACACACACACACACACACACACACACACACACACACACACACACACACACACACACACACACACACACACACACACCTGTATTCATACCCTGTACATGCACATAAAAACACACACAGACATACACACACTCATATAGCTTTGCAGTTTCTACCTGCAGTCGTAGTACAAGTTCAGCTCATCCATTGCAGTGAATGGGTGTACACGTTTAAAATATGGTGTATACTTTTTCCTCTGTAATGACCCAAATAATGCAGTAAGTTAATTCTCTGAATCATTCTACCATGCTATTCCCATGCCAATAATATTTCTTGAGGAGAGCACACAGCTAAGTATTGTTAGCTGTGCCCCAGGGCTGTAGCAGTTGCATGCGGCTTCACCTGCAAGACTGCTGTCTGTGCTATGGTTGGTATCTTTTCTCCAGTCTGCTATATTCTGCTTTTTATCCTCTACATAGCTATCATCTGCTCACTCCTAACTATACCACAAAAGTTTCACATAATGCAAATAATACAGGTTTTGAACATTTGTAATTGTAATGTAGTGCCGCCTAGAGTTCTACACTATAAGTACATAGAATAATATGCAGCTTCACTACTTGTATTAGATCATCATTTGAAGCATTTTTTTGTTGTTGTTTATTCTACGCACTGGAATATTCCAACAATTTTATTTTATTTTAAACTTCTTATAAACCGGGTAAATCAGTTGGTCCTTGGACCATTTTCTGCCACGTTCTGCTCTGTCAGTTAGCTAAGAGGATTAATGTTTGGAGTTATTAGCAAGTTTCTTCCTCTATTCAAGACTAGATAGATTGATTTCTTCAACCTCTGTTTGCCTTCTGTGTGGCTCTGTGTAATTCATTTAACTACAGAGTGCTTCCAGGTCATCTCAGAAAAGGACCATCTGTGACCAGTGAGCTTTCCTGATTAACAAATGAATAAAATTGGGAGAACTTCATTGCAGTAATTTGTTATTAGTACAATCACTGTTCTTTAGGAACTTGTTAGTATAGTTACAAAGATTTAATCTTGGAGTTATCAACATTCTTTAACCAACCTGAGGGGAAAACAACTCTTTTCACAAGTTAAACAGAGGTAATTTGCAGGGGAAAGTTTTGGGTGGAATTCCTGAAAGTTAGTGAACTTTAACTGTATCCACAAAGTAATGATTCAATTAATAAAATTCAAATCAATTATGTTGTTAATCAAATCAAATCAATTTATGCATAATAAAATCATATTATGTATATTATGTATAGATACACAAAACTCTAATAAATATCTGAATAAATAAATAAGTAAATACCAGATAGTAATATTATGAAGCTAAAACTAGAAAACAATATTAATAAATACTAATTAATAAAATTAATTAGTAATAAATAAGTAATGCAAAATTGTTGAGTTTACAGTAACAGATATGGACAAAAGTTATCAAAATATTAAATATTAATACACATAATAAAGTTTAATAAATATAGTTCATATTCTGACAAATGGATGTATGTCTATAAATTGCATTGTTCTCATTTCTTCTATTTATGTCTCTAATATTAATAGAAAAATTTATGCTAGGGATTTTGACCTCCTTAACACAGGCAATATAGGAACATTGTGCACACCTACCACATTTGTGTGTGTTCTAGTTAATGTGCTCCTTTTTTAAAGTTGTTGTTGGATATATTTATTCTTGTTGGCATTTGTCTTGAAATATTAAATTAACTGTGGTATATCCTTTCTACACCAGTTTTTTTTTGTGTTTTTTATTACTTATTTCAGTAGTGTCTCTAATATTGATGATTGTCCCTATGTCTGTAATAATCTGTCAACTAATATTTAGTGTTACAATTCTTTAATTCTTTTTATTTCTTTTTTTTTTTCAATAAACATATTCGACTCTTTCATTAAACAAATGGTAAGGGTGATCACTTTATATTTGTAATATGAGGTTTGAATAACATTCTTTTCTATAAATTGTTGATTTATATTGCTTCTTCATATAATCCTTTTTATTATTCATCATGTAGGTAAAACTAAGAAACTCGGGTGGTGTTATAATATTCCATAAAATGTTCCACAACTCATTCGGGCCGCTCTCAATAATAATAATGTCATCCAAGAAACGAAAATATTTTTAATATTAAGTCCTTGAACAAATTATTCTCAAGAAATTAAACAATTCTTTTATATAGAATATTCAATTCATTCATATTCTTTTCGGTATAATCCCAACTGTCAGTGTACAGTACCACACCACCACATCTGGTTTCACATCATTCTATTTATTTTGAGTTGTTTCAAATTGTTTTTCAGTTGCTCTGTAAGGTTATCACCATATTAAGAGCAATATATTTCAAAATATGTTATATCCCAGGGCAAAGGAGGATTATACTTTTCTTTACTTAATATCATCTGTATCCTCTAACTGGGTTCTACTATCCAGACTAAATCTGTTTTCATCTATCCCATTCTTCATATTCATAAAAGTCAATGAACTGGGCTGTTCCATAGTGGAAATATTCATGATTAACCTCAGCAGCTTGTTCTAATCTATAGATGTTATTTGTATTTTCTTTATATTCCATCTGATTGTATCCACAAAGTCCAAATTTAGTGAATTTCTGTTCTTGAAGATGGGTCTTCAGACTTCTGGGGATAGTGCCATGACTGATTTAGGAGCCTCTCAGAAGGAGCATTCTGGAATTCTCTATCTCAGAATGCAAAAAAGCTGGTCTAACTTTAAAATGTTTAAAGGTACAGATTCAGAAGTCTTAGCCTAATAAGGAAGTCTTAGCTGAGACGTTTTCCCCATCACTCTAAGGCTTTCTGACTCAGCAACCACCATACTGGTGAAGTTTTCCCATTACAGGAGTCACATCATGAAGAACAGTCTCACAGTCCGGCCTATGTGTGAATGTGGCAGCATTGGGGAGTGGTTAATGTTAATTAGCTTTATACTGCCCCCCTGGAAATATCTGTAGCTCCCTATTTGCTTGGTTGAAATATTCACAGAATTGCTCAGGTGTGAACATTTTATTCTAGGGGGAAAAAGTGACCACTGAAAAAACAGCAGTCATCCATTGTTCCAGTGGGAGTATTCGGGGTGGAGGGGCGACCCCCTAACTGGGAAAAGCCAAAAGAAGAAGAAGAAGAAAAAGGTAAGTTTAGCAAAGATGTGGGAGTGGAGGATATGTTAATACATGCATATGTGTGTGTGTCTGTCTGTCTGTCTGTAGCTGTGTGAAGGTCTCAGTGTGAGTGTCTGTGATTTCCTGGGTGGTAGATGGGGAACTGAGAGTATGACTGTATGTGTCTGGGAGAGAGTGTGTGTTTGTGTTGGGGGAGTGCATCTGGCAGTGAGTCTATGTGTGTGTCTGCCTGTCTGAATCTGTGTGTGTGTAAATGTAGGGGTGCCGTTGTTAATTCGGTACATGGGCTATTAGTGTTAAAACTAGCATGGCCGGGTCTGACAGTGCAAGCATGTGATACAGTGACATATTAATGAGCCTATAATGAGGTCTTTCTCATTGTGGCCACAACTGTCTTTGAATCACATTTTCGTGCCATTGTGCTATTTCACCAGCTGTGTTGGGCAATTAGTTTGAGAGGTAAACATTTTTAATAATCAGAAAGACTGTATAATTTATAAATACTTACTGTGCTCTTTACATGTCAGCCAAGAACTAGCTGTAAAGTATGCCAAAGCTAGCAATATCACTAAAGCATTCACTGGCAATCACATGGCCATGGGTTTGGGCCTGATATTGGTTATATTGCTTTACCCACCATTATAGCACACATGTGACCTCCCCAAAAGCCTCATAATGTATTTCTGGGTTTGATTCCTTCAGTCGCCATTTGCATATTGTGTGACTAAGCCAGTCACTTAACGAAGCAAGTGCTTTTGAAACACTGCTGAAAAAGAAGTCTTGTGCTTAGTGGATTCTACCTGATTAAATAATAAATTAGGATATAAAGAAGGAATGTTGCTATAAGACATATAATTTGTTTTAGATTTGTCAGAATATGCTCCTCACTCATTATGACCAAGAAATAAATCACAGGCAGGAAGCAGAGATCTAATAATTGTGTCAGTTCTGGTTCAGGCACTTTATACTGGCACATACATTTTTCATTTTAAAACATGATGAGCATGTTGTTAAAAGTTAATTTATAGCCTGTTGAACATGTTTGGATGCCAGCACAAAGCAGAAGCTGGAAAATAAGCCTTAATTTCAAATAATTATATTTTGCACAGAGTTATCACATCTGCCATGACTTGAGGTGATTGTGCTGTAAGCAGATTTCTGACAATCTGCATTAGCCATTACAATGTTTTTTATAACATTTTCTGAAAGCACCAACTTCTGTTTTGTAGTTTATAATTAAGGGTTACCTGATGCAATCAAAAATACTAATACAACCATGTATTTCAGTGGAGCCAGACATATAATTTTATGGGATTACAATAAATCATTGAGAAAAAAATATATCCAGGTATGGGATATCTCCCTCTGAAAATACCCAGATCTTGGCTTACCTTCATCACATGATAAATCTATCGGATCACTGATTTACTTGATTTTTGTTCAATAGTTACTTTCTTCACAGTCCAATACTAAAGTTTCAGAGCTAGGAGTTTTAAGCATACTATAAATTAATATCTTATTTTCAGGAAAAGGATCTAGTCTCTGGTTTCCTTTCTATGCATGCCCATGTTCTCCATCCACATGGTTATGGCTGCCATACTTCTGTATTTTTTGGTAATCCTTGGGGCATCATGTAACTGGCCTGGCTCCCAGTGACCTACATCCATGCCAGATAAAATAGCTTTATATGCGCCCCACAAACTTACTGCTATGCCACTGGGGCAGCTGGTGGATGTAAATGGCATCTGTGGGGCTCAGCTATTTCTGCTTCAGTCCTGTTTTTATTTATTTATTTATTTATTTATTTATTTATTTATATGCCCTGCCCCACCTCACATCTATGTTAACTACATTTGAGGATAACTCTCCTCTTTGAACCATGCCTCCTCTAAGGGAGCATCGTCAGTGAATGCTCTACCACCCAGGATGGGCATGCCCATCCCTGCCTGATGCTCCTTCAGTCAGCCAAGTCACTAATTGAACCCTGACTGACTGGGCTGTAGTCAGGACATTACCCTTCTGCATCAGTAGAAGGGCTGCTTCTGTACTTCCTTCTGCCATAATTTCCATTAGATGCAGATTCATCTAATTCCCTCTCTTTCTTGCTTTCTTACCATTATTACCGCACATCATATGCTGTTGTTTTCTTTCTCTCTCTCTGCTTTACTCTGCACCTTTTCTTTTTTTTTCTCCTTCTTATTGATTTTGCATTTATTTTATTAAATGATATGCTTAATGCTTAGAGGGTTTGCAGCCACAATGCTGTTAATATAAAACTTTACTGTTGCTTTTATTCCACCACAAGTAAGCCTGTTACTAGAATCTGCAAAAAATAACCCTAAAAGATACTTCACTCCACCTACTTAATGCAGTCACTACCAGCCAATCCATGCCTGTGCTCTGGGAGCCATTAATGAACTGTTACCCAGAATCTACTTTTCTTTTTAAACGTTCAGTCATACCACTTTCATTTCATGGCTGGCTTATTGGACCAGTTTATGTCACACTGGCATCTTTCTTTTTGACAGTGCTGTCTTTCTTCCCATTCTAATTCAGTTCTTGGAAAACTGCATATCGCTCTCACCTGTATGCCTTCTCCTCCCTTTTTGTGGGTATCACACCTTTTCGTTATAGATCAGACTGATCATCTTTGCTGAGTTGTATAAAGCAGTGCACTCCACAGTCCATCCCGCTTCATGGAGTGGAGTCTCATTTGTCACCTCTGTGCTTACTTACCTATGTTTGAGCTTGTAGCTCTTTGTTGTGGAGTCTCATTTGTCACCTCTGTGCTTACTTACCTACATTTGAGCTCGTAGCTCTTTGTTGTGGAGTCTCATTTGTCACCTCTGTGCTTACTTACCTACATTTCAGCTCATAGCTCTTTGTTGTGGAGTCTCATTTGTCACCTCTGTGCTTAGTTACCTACATTTCAGCTTGTAGCTCTTTGTTGTGGAGTCTCATTTGTCACCTCTGTGCTTACTTACCTACATTTCAGCTCGTAGCTCTTTGTTGTGGAGTCTCATTTGTCACCTCTGTGCTTACTTACCTACATTTCAGCTCGTAGCTCTTTGTTGTGGAGTCTCATTTGTCACCTCTGTGCTTACTTACCTACATTTCAGCTCGTAGCTCTTTGTTGTGGAGTCTCATTTGTCACCTCTGTGCTTACTTACCTACATTTCAGCTCGTAGCTCTTTGTTGTGGAGTCTCATTTGTCACCTCTGTGCTTACTTACATACGTTTGAGCTCATAGCTCTTTGTTGTGGAGTCTCATTTGTCACCTCTGTGCTTAGTTACCTACATTTCAGCTCGTAGCTCTTTGTTGTGGAGTCTCATTTGTCACCTCTGTGCTTAGTTACCTACATTTCAGCTCGTAGCTCTTTGTTGTGGAGTCTCATTTGTCACCTCTGTGCTTACTTACCTACATTTGAGCTCGTAGCTCTTTGTTGTGGAGTCTCATTTGTCACCTCTGTGCTTACTTACCTACATTTCAGCTCGTAGCTCTTTGTTGTGGAGTCTCATTTGTCACCTCTGTGCTTACTTACCTACATTTCAGCTCGTAGCTCTTTGTTGTGGAGTCTCATTTGTCACCTCTGTGCTTACTTACCTACATTTCAGCTCATAGCTCTTTGTTGTGGAGTCTTATTTGTCACCTCTGTGCTTAGTTACCTACATTTCAGCTCGTAGCTCTTTGTTGTGGAGTCTCATTTGTCACCTCTGTGCTTAGTTACCTACATTTCAGCTCGTAGCTCTTTGTTGTGGAGTCTCATTTGTCACCTCTGTGCTTACTTACCTACATTTCAGCTCGTAGCTCTTTGTTGTGGAGTCTCATTTGTCACCTCTGTGCTTACTTACCTACATTTCAGCTCGTAGCTCTTTGTTGTGGAGTCTCATTTTTCACCTCTGTGCTTAGTTACCTACATTTCAGCTCGTAGCTCTTTGTTGTGGAGTCTCATTTGTCATCTCTGTGCTTAGTTACCTACATTTCAGCTCATAACTCTTTGTTGTGGAGTCTCATTTGTCACCTCTGTGCTTAGTTACCTACATTTCAGCTCATAGCTCTTTGTTGTGGAGTCTCATTTGTCACCTCTGTGCTTACTTACCTACATTTCAGCTCATAGCTTTTTGTTGTGGAGTCTCATTTGTCACCTCTGTGCTTACTTACCTACATTTCAGCTCGTAGCTCTTTGTTGTGGAGTCTCATTTGTCACCTCTGTGCTTACTTACCTACATTTCAGCTCGTAGCTCTTTGTTGTGGAGTCTCATTTGTCACCTCTGTGCTTAGTTACCTACATTTCAGCTCGTAGCTCTTTGTTGTGGAGTCTCATTTGTCACCTCTGTGCTTACTTACCTATGTTTGAGCTCGTAGCTCTTTGTTGTGGAGTCTCATTTGTCACCTCTGTGCTTAGTTACCTACATTTCAGCTCATAGCTCTTTGTTGTGGAGTCTCATTTGTCACCTCTGTGCTTACTTACCTACATTTCAGCTCGTAGCTCTTTGTTGTGGAGTCTCATTTGTCACCTCTGTGCTTAGTTACCTACATTTCAGCTCATAGCTCTTTGTTGTGGAGTCTCATTTGTCACCTCTGTGCTTACTTACCTACATCTGAGCTCATAGCTCTTTGTAGTTATTTTCTTTTCTTATTCTACATGTGCCAATATATCCCTGAGGGGCTTCTATTGGACTACATGT
Source organism: Protopterus annectens (assembly GCF_019279795.1). NCBI lineage: Eukaryota > Metazoa > Chordata > Ceratodontiformes > Protopteridae > Protopterus > Protopterus annectens. The sequence goes on from NC_056743.1 coordinate 1,815,335,805, forward strand.
TTTCCATATCCTTAAATAACATCCCTCTTGTCTGTTCCTAAAAACATGACAAAAAGTTTTCCAATGACTTAGCTCATTCTATCCTACAAGAGTATATTTGTCAGGTAAGCAGAGTTCCTGTGTATCCTGTTAGAGTAAATTTGTCTGTACAGGAGACTTCACTATACTCCAGAAACAAGTATATTCATCACTGTTTTCAAAGTCTAATTTCTGAAGTCCCAATAAAGGTACATATGTACATAAAACTAAGGCAGCCAGGTGACATCTACAAGCTGATATGATTTGTTAAGCATGACAGCAAATGGTCAGTATGGGATGTGCAGAGCTGCAGTTTATTATGTAATGTTACAAAAAATTATGAAAAAATAAGACATTCCATGTTTACATTAATAATGCAAAAAATAAGAGTGTGATGCTGGCATGTTGGGGTGGTATATTCAAGTAGTGGGTGTTCATAAAAAATGACATTAAAACACGATGGGTAATGTGAAGATATTCTGAGATATAAAAATTAATTTAGTAAAACAGTTATGAGTATTAGCTATATTTTCATAATTGCATTAATATCGTAATAGCTGCATAACATACAGGTGAATACATTTTGCTATCTTATACAAAACATTGAGACAAACAGTGTTGTTACAGATACCTGCTATCTAACACAAATCGTTTGTAAGGTAATATTGTTTTGAAATATTATGAAATAATTTTATGTAAAATGTATATAGATTTAGCAATATTATGAAATACTTCCCATTCTTGTCATGCATTATTAGAAAGGTCTTGCACAGGTGAACAATTCCCACACTCATACCTTGGGTCTGTCTTGCACACTTACAGAGAAAAAACCCTTTGTTTGACTATAACACTAGTATTTTTGACAAATAAAATACTGTTTTCTTTCATACATCTGCAATATAAAATCAGCATCTACAGACAGACCTTTCATACTAACATTAGTGGGTAGCCCATTGTCTACCAAAGATATATTATATTTTACATTATTTTGGAACTTGTGTCATTTATCAGATATTGTTGTCCGCATGTATGATTTGGCAAAATTTTATGCCAGATGCCCTTCCTGAGTAATGGTGAGTGTGGAAGAGAGGTGAAGAAGAGAGTACAGGCAGGATGGAGTGGGTGGAGAAGAGTGTCAGGAGTGATTTGTGAGAGACGAGTACCAGTAAGAGTGAAAGGGAAGGTCTACAAGAGGGTAATGAGACCAGCTATGTTATATGGCTTGGAGATGGTGGCATTGACAAAAAGGCAGGAGTCAGAGCTTGACGTGGCAGAGTTGAAGATGTTAAAATTTGCACTGGGTGTGACGAGAGTGGACAGGATTAGGAATAAGTATATTAGAGGGTCAGCCCAGGTTAGAAGGTTTGGAGACAAAGCCAGAAAGGCAAGATTACATTGGTTTGGACATGTGCTGAGGAGGGATTCAGAGTATATTGGGAAAAAGATGCTAAGGATGAAGCTGCCAGGTAACAAGAAAAGAGGAAGGCCTAAGATAAGGTTTATGGATGCGATGAGAGAGGACATGCAGGTGGTTGGTGTCTTGCACAGGTGAACAATTCCCACACTCATACCTTGGGTCTGTCTTGCACACTTACAGAGAAAAAACCCTTTGTTTGACTATAACACTAGTATTTTTGACAAATAAAATACTGTTTTCTTTCATACATCTGCAATATAAAATCAGCATCTACAGACAGACCTTTCATACTAACATTAGTGGGTAGCCCATTGTCTACCAAAGATATATTATATTTTACATTATTTTGGAACTTGTGTCATTTATCAGATATTGTTGTCCGCATGTATGATTTGGCAAAATTTTATGCCAGATGCCCTTCCTGAGTAATGGAGAGTGTGGAAGAGAGGTGAAGAAGAGAATTCAGGCAGGATGGAGTGGGTGGAGAAGAGTGTCAGGAGTGATTTGTGAGAGACGAGTACCAGTAAGAGTGAAAAGGAAGGTCTACAAGAGGGTAATGAGACCAGCTATGTTATATGGCTTGGAGATGGTGGCATTGACAAAAAGGCAGGAGTCAGAGCTTGACGTGGCAGAGTTAGAAGGTTTGGAGACAAAGCCAGAAAGGCAAGATTACGTTGGTTTGGACATGTGCTGAGGAGGGATTCAGAGTATATTGGGAAAAAGATGCTAAGGATGAAGCTGCCAGGTAACAAGAAAAGAGGAAGGCCTAAGATAAGGTTTATGGATGCGATGAGAGAGGACATGCAGGTGGTTGGTGTGACAGAGCAAGATGCAGAGGACAGGAAGAAATGGAAACAGATGTGGCGACCTCTAACAGGAGCAGCTGAAAGAAGAACAAGTAATTTATCAGATATTATAAATCTAATGAGGTATGTTTTCAGTAGAGGCTATTGGAGAAAAACTCTCACAAAGCAAGTAGTTTCCTGACTCAGAAGATGTCAGGAAGCAAATGTGTTAATTAGCCTCCTGCTGTCGGAAGTAAATAGTTGACATAAGTTATGCTCAAAGCAAATGACTGTTTCACCTCCAAAAAAAGAGAGCTTTTGGCTCCTGAAACATATTTACAAAGCATGTATTGTCTTATGTTTCACTTCTTGATGACGTACAAGGAGGTTAGTAGAACTGTTTGGGAACTAAGGAGTCTATGAAGATCAGTGAAGGATTAGGAATTCAGTGACAATGTGTGCTAAAATGTATTGATTCACAGACTGAGTGATTGAATAGTGTTTAGAAACATTAGTACAGGACAGAAGTTTGTATTCTGGGAGGGCATGAAATGTATATGACTGCAGTATGGGGGTTAATGGAGTGTGCTCTCGTTCTGAGCAAGCTTAACAGCTCAGTTTGCAGCTGCAGTGTGCAGCAGTTGTAAAGTATGTACTAAGGTGCCGTATTAGCTCATATCTGTGTAACCTTCCAGGGTATGCATTGCTATGGCATAAAACAGGTTGTGAGGTAGTAGTGAGAGGTTATTCAGAACAGATTTGAACTGGTGGTAAACAATCATTGGTTGCATAGTTCCTTTTACCTATACCATCTGCTAAGAAGAGATGCAAGTTCATCTTAGAGGATGATTATTTAGAGACTACCTGATGGTTTTACTCCACTTGAATTCCACAAATGTTTCCTTAATACTTAGATCAAGTTTTGTCAAAATTATCAATATGCAGTGCTGACAATTCCTCGGTGTTCCTATGCCACTGATATTTATTTATTTGTCAAAAATACTAGTGTTTGTTGATGCACACATTGAAAATGTGGACGATAAGTAGTTCATAGGTGTATGCTGGGCTAATGACCACTAGGACACTTAGAGTCCTAGATGTGCAACCCAAATATGACCCACAAATTTGATTTATATATAGAGGGGGTTATTCTCTTATCAGAGACATAGGTGCCAGACTGGGGCTGAATTACTAATGACCATCCATTGGTCCAAGCTGCACTTAAATAGGGATAGGGAGGAATTCTGCTTCACATGGATAGGGACCTGTTCCAGAGAATGGGAATTCTCTGAGAAACAGATCAGTTTCTACAATATGTCTCCAAGCTGTCCTATTTATGTCACAAGCAAAATGTAGGTATTTTAATCTAGTAGTTCTGATGCTGTTTGCTTTGCAGATGTGCAGCAAAGATTTATCAAAACAGGGTTCAGGGGTGCCTTGTATACCAGGCAAAGATTTTATTTATTTATTTATTTGGCATTTAGGTTCATAGGATGATACTAGGCTATTGGCCTGGAGGCCCTTATAAGCCAAGCCAAGAATTTCGCCCATGTTTCCTCAAAGTCAGCACCTGTTTCCCCCTGTCCAGCAGGGACATAGTTGGGATCCCAGGGGTGTATTTTCTGTTTCCCATCCTGTCATCCAGGTTCCTGTTAAAAAGGGCTAGAGAGGTGCTCTGCTTAACATGGAGAAGGAGTCTATTCCACAGATAGGGGAGTCTTTGGGACACAAATCTATCCCACCAACAAGTTATATTAATGTCACAGACCAGGTTTAGGCCTTGCGTGTGGGTTGCATGAGTGGACTTTGACTTATGGATATGCAGCAATTCCATCAAGGCTGGGTCTGAGATGGCCTTGTATACCAGACACAGGATAGGTGTTTGAGACCCTGGAATTTCCTGGTCAGGAACCTCTGTGGTCTCTCCAGCTGCTGCATGTGCTTGGCAAGGTACATGCCGAAAGGGGCATTGTACTCAATAATGGGTCTGATAAGGGAGGAGTACAGGGATGTTATGACCTCCTTGTTCCTGGATGAAATACCCTTATTTATGTAGTGGGCCATGTAGAAAGCCTTCTGTACAATGGAGGTAACGTGGTGGTCAAAATTCAGGTTGCTATCAATCTGGGTGCCCAAGTCCCTCATGACTGACTGCATGCTTAGTACTTTGTTATTAATGTAATAATTAGTCAGGATGTCATTTTCCCCAAAGGGTTGTTCCAAATGAGCCGGAATAGAACTTTTTCAGTGGAGACCCGAGGAGAAAAGCTCCAGTACATTGATATAGTTATAATAACAGAAAATAAAACTCTGAAATAACAACGAATAAATCAGAAATCATAAAAAATGTATAAGACAGACATACTCTAACATAAATGTTAGATACAGTAAGAAAACATATGTGGTATCTGGCGGTAAATACACTGTTAAAGATATAAATAGAAAAGTATAACCTAGCTATTTTTTTTACTTCAAACAGGGGAGGTAGGAAAGAGATGAAAGTTGTATTAGTAGAGACGTATGAGAACAACAAGAATAGTAAAGTGAGGTTTAGTTTAGTAAAGAAGGAGTTTCCTATTTCTACATAACAGTCCTAATTTTTTGGGGTTTTTTTTAGTACTTTGTTGGATGTGCAGGTTAAATTTCAGTTCATCATCAATAATGGTTCCTAAAAGTTTAGTGTGGGGGCTTTACTTTAATGGTGGTCATGTCAATGGATATAATAACAAAGGTAGATTTATGGTGAGCTAGATGTTGAGGCAAGAATAGTAGAAGTTTAGTTTTTTTTTATATTTAAGATGAGCTGATTGTCAGAGAGCCATTTTTCAATGGACTGGAAAGAATTTTGGGTATGTGTGGAGGTCAGAGATAGTGTTTGAGATGGTAAGGAGTGTTGAATCATTTGCATATTGAATAAAGGAGGATTGTCTGCAGGCAGTATTGAGGTGATTGGTGAAGATATTGAAAAGTAGAGGTCTGAGAATGGTGTCTAGGGGGACACCAGTTTTGATGGGTAGGAAGGAGGAGCAGGAAGTGAGCCATCTGACTGATTGCTGTCTATTGGAGAGGTAACTTGCGAACCAGACATCTATGCTTTGCCAAAGATGACCTGCATCTGTTACCTCTGGGCTTGCGGGTCCTGGCCAAGGCTCTTGCTACCCGTATAGTGCCTTTTTTAGGCAGTGTTTCAAAGATGAAATTACCACCATAACAGCTACAAACAAATGCAGTCTGAGGGTCATGCTGCTCAATGCTAAAAGTCTAAATCTCAAAATGCACTTGCTTAAAGCAATCCTTAAATTGGAGAACATCGACATTTGTGCTGTAACAGAGACCTAGTTCAAGGCATCAGAAAGCACCCCTGCACTACCAGGCTATAACTCATTCCACACCTTTCGGCCCCAGAACTTAGACCAAAGCTCCAAAGGCGATGGTGTTTCCATATTCATAAAGGATGTGCACACCTCTAGACTGGTTGCCCAGCATAATGCATCAGAGATACTTTAGGTGCAGCTAACATTGGGTAAGACAGCGATTCAGGCCATAGCCTGCTATAGATCCCCAACCATGTCCCAAGACTCACACTCCACATTCCTAATCACCCTGGAGAATATTAGGGTCCAACCTAACACTCTCATACTGGGTGACTTCAACTACCCCTCCATTAACTGGGAAAACTACTCATGTACCAATACACTTGCCCAATGTTTCCTGGAAGTCATTAATTCCAATGCCCTGGACCAGCTCGTTCTTACCCCCACTAGAGGTAGCAACATCCTTGACCTGCTCATTACTAACATGGGTGACCGTTGCTCTACAACAATAGTCAACTCCTCCCTGGTTAGATCTGACCACAAACTAATCGCCTTGGAAATCAACATCCCCCCGTAAAGGTAACCACCATGAAAAACTTCTCCAAAGCTAACTTTGGGCTCCTAAAAACAGAGGTGGCTAACTTCACGGCACCCATGAAAATGGAGAATACTTGCATGACTGCCAAATCATACACCAATGCACTGTATGAACACATACACAAATGCATAGATCTCACCATACCCAATAGAACCAAGCTGCTCTCCTCCAAAAAAAGGAAGCCAATCTGTGGTCCTCTGCCATAAACAAATTCTACAACAGAAAGAGGAAACTGATGCAGAATAAGGAGAAGTCACAAGACTGGAAAAACTCACTTATCAGCCTCAACAAAAAGTTGAGATCCCTCATCAAATCCTCCAAAGCTAGCTATGAAAACAGAATTGCAGCAGATAGTAAAGACAACCACAAGGCCTTCTACAGTTATGTAAAGAATCTCCACGGCAATACCCAGATTTGCTCTGAGCTACTGCACAATGGTACCTCCTATACTGAGCCAACAGATATTGCCACTATACTGACCGATAGATTCAGTGCCAAATTTACCCCTCTCCCCCCCAACAAAGGACCAATCACAATACCAGTAGATTGCAGGCACCCAGTATTATTGCTGCACAGGTTAAAATAGCACTGTCTAAGGCCAAGAATACAGCTTCTATGGGAACTGACAATATCCCTGGCTGTGATCTACATGAACAATAGAGTGAACTGGCACCTCACCTGTGTGCCCTGTTCAATTACAGCCTTACCTCAGGCTTTGTCCCTACCGACTGGCACATTGCTACAGTCATCCTTCTCCACAAAGGAGGAGTGACTACAGACCCTGGGAACTATCGCCCCCTTAGCCTGATGAATCTGATATGCAAAGCTATGGAACACATCATCATGGACCTAATAAACAAGGATATAGGTAATCTCCAAAATCTGTATCCCACATAATTTGGTTTTGTGAAGAGTAGGTCATGCCTGCTCAACTTTGTCGACTTCTTTGAGTCAGTCGCCAGAGCTGTGGATGAAGGCAAGGTGGCTCATACAGCCTACCTTGATCTGGCCAGGGCCTTTCCCACTCAGGAATCATAGAAAAACTCACTAAGGTAGGCATCAACCCCTATATCACTAGGTAAGTTGCAAACTGGCTCACAGATAGAACCCACAGTGTGAAAGTGGCTGACTACAAGTCAAACTGCTGACCAGTCATGAGTGAAGTCCCACAGGGTTCGTTCCAGGGTCCTCTCAGGTTTGTATCTAGTTCTCTGAAGTCCAGGCTAACACGAAGGGACTCTAGCTGACAAAGTTCACAGATGATTGCAAGTTGGGAGCTATTATTAACTCCCCAAGTGATGTTGACATCCTACAGAAAGGCCTCACCGAGATCAATGACTGATGTGAGAACCATGGCCTTAAGCTAAATGCCAAAAAATGTGATGTCATCCCCTTTGGGAGAAACCCATTTCCCATGAATTACCACATCAATGGCAGCCCACTGAACACAGAAGGCGCTATAAGAGATCTGGGAACACAAGTTGACAGCAACTTCACTTTTGACCACCACATTGCCACTGTGGTCAGAAAGTCCTTCTATGTGACACATCTCATTACTAAGGGTTTGGCATCCAGGAAGAAAGAGGTAATTGTCTCCCTCTAATCTTCCCTCATTAGGCCAATCATTGAGTACAATGCCCCATTTGGCATGTACCTCACTAGATACCAGCAACAACTGGAGAGTCCGAAAAATTTCCTCACAAAGAGGACCCTAGGCCTTAAACACTTGTCCTATTTGGACAGACTGAAAAAACTCCAACTATTCTCTGTCTCATATCACCTACTTAGAGGTGATCTCTGCTTGACTTACAAAGCCATGTCTGACCAAGCTCTGTTAAAATGCTACATCTAAAGAAATCCCAATTTCTCCGCACCACATGCTCCAGAGACCTCAACCTCATTACCACAATCAACAGAATGTGCTGGAGGGACAGGTTCATAACCCAGAGACTGCCCATGCTATGGAATAGATTTCTCAAACATGTCAAACAAAGCACCTCACTGGCCCTCTTCAAGAGAAATCTTGATGAGTGGATGGGAAATAGAAAATTCACCCCGGGGATCACTCCAGTGGCTCTATTCAACACAGGCACTGGGAACTAAGGTTGGGTGGCACAATGCTAGGGTAATCCTATGGGCTAGGCTTGCAAAGGCTCCAGGGCCATTAGCCTAGTACACACTTATGAATTTATGAAACTATGAACCAGTCACCTTTCAAAAGTCTATATGATACTGAGTACAGAGACATGGCTTTGAGGTGAGCAGTGTAGGACAGTGTGTTTACTCCCTGTATTCTTTTTGTAAAAAAACCTTTGTGGATATTCCAGTTTTTGCATGTGTCTGATCACGTACATACTGAAGAGGGCATTATATTCTGTAAAACCTCTCTGGACCTAGATGCCATGCCCTTGCTTATAAATTGAGCAACACAGAAGGATTTTCCTACTACCTTGGACATATGTTGGTTGAAGGCTAGGTTACTATTTCCATGTGTTCATAGATCCCTGACTAGTGAATCAACCTTTAGGGGTGTTTTATTGATTATTTACTTACCCAGGGTGGCCAACTTCCCAAAAGCTACTATAATACATTTCTTGGTATTGAGTTTTAAGCCATGGCTTTGGCACCAAGTGTTTGTCTGTGTTAGATCTTCCTGAAGGGTGTTCTCTTCTTGGGGGATTCAATGACTGCTCCCAGTTGTCAATCATCTGCAAACTTGGCTTTGATAACCAATAAGTAGATGCCAAAGAGGAGTGAGCTTAACACAGAGCCCTGGTGACCGGCCTCTTTCAGGAGGTAGGCTTAGTGATTCTAACTTCCTGGATCCTGTCAGTGATTCAGCTATCTACCCAGTGTGTTATAAAGGGGTTTATACCAAGTTCTGTAAGTTTGTTGACAATGCCAGAGTGGGGTGTAGTATTAAATGCTTTAGTTATATCTGGATAGGGAATATGCAGCATTTTCCCCTAATCCATTGTCTTAGCAACATTTTCAAAGAAGTCCACCAGGTTCAGTAAGCATAAAATTCCTTTGACAAAGCCAAACTGGGATGGATCCAGTGTCTGTAGGTTTCCTATGTTCTTGTCGATAATTTACATGATAATTCTTTCCATGGTTTTGCAAATACGTATAGTCAGACTAATGAGACTGTTGTTTAAAGGATCTGTTGAAGGTTCTACCTTATGAAGGGGGATGACTGTCACAGTCCTCTGTTCACGGGGCACAATGTTTTTTTAAGACTACAGTTAAATAATGACTCCAGGGTCATGATAAGTTGTATTTTAGACTGTTCAGGAGGCATCCTGGGATGTTATCAAGGCCATTAGAGGACGTGTTTTGGGCTTTGGCGATTGCAGCCCATACATGCTTCCTACTTATAGTTAGAGGGGTTATGTTTGAGGGCATTTTTTTTTTTTTGAGTATGGTTGAGGTGTGAGGAGGGTAAAGTCGGAACTGAATTTGTCCACTAACAGGTTCACTATATTGCCAGGTTCTGTGAATGTGGCACCATTAACCAGAAGTTCAGCACATTGTTGTGTGCTACCCTTGAGGTTTCTGACATAGTTGAAGAAGGCCTTATGGCTATCTTCCGCCTGAAAGGTTGGGTTCTCTCTGGCACTTTAAACCATGTCTCGGTATCTGCACAGATGTCTATATTCTCAAGTGTGAGGAGGGCTTGGAGGGAGTATAGTTTTTATTTAGGCTTCTAGCATTAAGAAGTAACACCTTGCAGTTCTGTTGAGTTGATTTTGCTATGTTGGCAGGTTTGTCAGTTTGGCATTCTCTAAAAAAGGTACTATGGAGGTGGATAAAGTTTTAGCTGGTATTCAAAGACCTAAAGGGGAAAGGTGCAGACCATCCTTGACAAAGCAATGTGGGTCTGTTAAAACCATAACATGATATTTGTTAGGCATATTAAGATGCTTTACTCTCTTCACCTGAGATGTTATTTCTGGAGCTGTCTGTAATAGCTATATGTGATATAAGGATATTTTGCAGTAGTTCTGCAAATAAAATATTTCTTTTTTCAGGTATACTGATATAGTTTTATTGATATATCATACTTTAGAATACAATAAGACAAAATGATTTTAGTCATCATGCATAGTGAAATTTTATTCCATTAAAGATCAATTTTCCAGTATGTGAATGCATCTTAGATATCTCAACTTGTACAAAATAAACTAAAAATTAACAACAAAAATCAAGATATTGGTAAGTCATACACATTTCTTTTGCTGGCATGAATGCTAAATTATATACTATTTAGAGCACTAGTAAAACAGATTTTGTGCTGGAATTCTAAGACAAGTCATGTTATTTAATATGTTTTCTGCACTCTTTGGCACAAGTGGAAGAAACATCCCTTTCCTATTGACTTAGGGAATTCTGTGTGTATTGCTTAGATGGTGTTCTGTTCAAAAGTCATTGTAACAGATGGTTTTCAAAAATCATTACAACAGAGGTAATCTGCATTTGTCATTGCAGTATTCAAGCAAACAGGAATAATTTCCCTTTGCTGGCTGCTTGCCCACCACTGCATAGCAGAGCTATGTTCCTGCATAGATACACCTATTCATTACTTCACAGAGTCTATCTTCTCACTATTTTAATCGCTTAAAAATTCTGCTCCATAAGGCAGCCATCTTTTATGCAGCCAGCACCACAGATTGTTATTCTTGGTCTCACTGAGACTCATCCTTCGAATTGTGATGTCTGCTTACCCTGGTCTCATGTTAGGAACTCTCAGCCAGTAGTTCAATTCTTGTTATTGCTGTTTGATTGAATCTGATTCTTTGTGACCTGAAGGACTTTAGCACACCAGACCTGTCTGTCAAGAAGTGCTTCTGTACGTTCTTGCAAATTCATAATCAGCACTTTAGTAATGCTGTTCAGCCATCTTAGCCTCTGCCTTCCCTTTCATCTTGTGTCCTTTATCTTTCTCAGCATCAGTGTCTTGTCTAAAGAATCCTGGCTTCACATAATGTGGTCCAGTGAGCAGTCGGAACTTATTTCCATAAGCACTGACTGGTTTGATCTTGCAGTCCATGAAATTCTCAAAAGCTTTATTTTCATGTCAAAGTTTAAAAACATTCTAAAACAATGAGTACCAAGGTCACATAGAACAACTAATCAGTAAAAACACTAAAATAAAAATCTAGCCATGCTAGACTTTTCACTGTGTGATACCTTAACTACCTCACTCACACAAACTAGTTATTCTTTTTTACTAACATTAATGTGTGTATAGCCTTTTTAAAGTTCAAATAGTGCTCAATTTCATTTACCTTATATTTTGTTGTATGTATATCCATACGTGTTATGTAGCTTAAATGTTTTTTCCTTACTCATAAGCTAAAATGTAATGCACTATTATAATTTGCAAAATCTTAATAATGTACCTATGTTATTGTGATTCTTTTCTGAAGTATGGAGCTTTTCTCCCTGGGCCTCCACTGAAAATGGGCATATATCCAGTTGGACTAGCCCAGTCAACAAATGTAAAATAAATAAAATAAATAAAAATAAAACATCTTGCATTAGAGGCAACATGAGATATATACAAATGATCCCATAAGGACATCAGGTATTTCAGCTATATGGCAATTCTGAATGTCCATGACTTTCTTTTTAAGTCTGTTATGGACAAAGTCAGGCCAATAAAGCCAAACTCCACTAGCTGTGGACATGCATGTTTCAGCCTTCTTATGACCTCATCAGTACATCATAAGTGGAATGCTTGGCTAACATTTGGAAACACAGGGTTGACGTACCCAACTGATGTCCATTATCATTAGGGTGACTGCAAAATAACCCAACCAACAATCCAAAACAATGAGTACCAAGGTCACACAGAACAATTAATCACTAAAAAACTAAAAGAAAAATCTAGCAACACTAGACTTTTCACTTTGTGATACATTCAAACCTCTTGCATTACAGGCAAGATGGGATATAGGCAAATGACCCCATAAGGACATCAGGTGATTCAGCTATATGGCAATTCTGAATGTTCATGAATTTTTCTTTTTAATTCTGTTATGGACAAATTCAGGCTAATAAAGCAAAACTCCACTAGCTGTGAAAATGCACGTTTCAACCATCTTATCACCTCGTCACCACAGCATAAATAGAATGTTTGGCTAACATTTGGAACCACAGGGTTGTCGTACCTAACTGATGTCCATTATCATTATAGTGACTGCAAAATATCCCAACTAAAAATCCAAAACAATGAGTACCAAGGTCACACAGAACAACTAATCAGTAAAAAACTAAATGAACTATGTGATACCTTGAAACCTTTTGCATTAGAGGCAACATGGGATATATGCAAGTGACCCCATGAGGACATTGGTTGTTTCAGCTATATGGCAATTCTAAATGTTCATGACTTTTTATTTTTAAGTCTGTTATGGACAAATTCAGGTCAATAAAGCCAAACCCCACTAGCTGTGTACGTGGATGTTTCAGCCTTCTTTAAAAACATCAGTTTCCATCACACAACCTTATTTAATTCTTTATATTTGTTGACTGGGATAGTCCAACAGAGTCAGCGAAAGCAAACCTCTTTTCAGAGGAGGCCTGGGAAGAAAAGATCTATACATCCACAAAAAAAAAAAAAAAAAAAGTACTCAAAACAATCAAAAAGTCACAATAGTTTCCCTAGGAGGAGAACATAATACGGCATAGTGCATAGTGTTGTCACCTCACAGCAAGAGGTTCACTGGTTTGATTCTCAGCTGGGGTGTCTTCTCTGCAGAGGCTGCATGTCTTCCCTTTGTTCACATAGGTTTCCTCTGGCTGGGTGCTACAGTTACACCCACATTCCAAAGACATGCAGTAGATGGATTGGACACTGTTAAAATGGCCATAGGTGTTAGTGAATGTATGGTATGGAAGAACAGCCATAGCAGGGATAGCCACAAAGCAGTGTGAACATTGCCTCTAGATGATTGTCACTGTTGAAGTGAAACCCTGACTACATGCACAAAAAATGGGAAAGACAGATGTGGATGGATGGATAACATAATACAAAGGAAGCTTCTTAATGAATAGTAGCAAAACCAAGAGTTGCATTGATAATTTTTTTACAATTACATATACAAAATGGATTCATGCTAGAACAATTTTAAAAACTGGTTATATACATAGTTGCATTTGAACTGGGTTAGGGAGGAACTCTGTTTTACATGCATGGGGAGCCTTTTCCAGAGACGGGTAATCTCTGGCATACATACCTGTCTGTCCAGCAGGTTCTATTTATATCACAGGCAATGTTCAAGTAATTTGAATAGGTAATTCTGGTGCTGTTTGTTTTGTGGATAAGCAGGAGGTCCATCAGAGTGGGATCCAGTCACAGGCTACAAATATAGTTTGGATTTGTATGCTGATTGCGGTACACAAAATGTGGTTTATTTTGCATGTTGTGATGCATGTCAAAGTTGTTATATTGGAAAGACAAATCAGCCCTTTAGAGATAGGATTAGAGAACATTTAAATAGTATGAATAAATGTGATATGAGAAATGCACTTGGCAAGCATGTAGCTGATAAGGAAGCTAAGCATACATTTAAATTTCTTGTATTAGAGATGTCAAAACCAGTACTGAAAGACTTGAAACTAAATGGATAGTGTTACTTCAGGCTACTACAGGTAAGGGACTACATGAGTATGTCCCTTTAAAACCTACTCGGAAAAAAACGGCAACAAATAGATACATACAAATCTCCAAAATGGACAGACCCCTTCACAAACCAGGCACAGTCCAAAAATAATCCAAAGGTAAACTGAATGTTCCAGCTATAAAACTGTTCCACTGTTGTAAATAGAAGACAATCCAGTTTGTTAAAACATACTACACTTTATTTCTGTTAAGCGCTTTTTGTCTCGCTTATAGCGAGACTTCTTCAGACTACATATAGTTACATCACACTGTAGTATAAAACCTATTCTACTCTCAGCTTCCCATCAGTCAATTACACAAGTAAACTATGCTGCTTAATTAGTAATTAATAGGTGATACATCAATTAAGTTAGTGCTTCACGATTACCTGAATTTTGGTGAATGAAACTACTATGAAGTATACAGTGTGTATTGCTTACATTAAAAATATATAGGCTTTTGCTAAAATACACAAACTTGCATCATACGATAATTAAATCAGTTTGTGAATTTGTATTTAAAATTAGATGATATGAGTTTATATTTAAAATAAATACTTGTTTAAAATACATAATTAAGAGTATGTTTAAAATATTTAAAATCAATCACTTCTACCAAGTCTATTACTTGAATCATACATTGATACATAAATCACCTCTACCAAAACTACTTGCTTGAAACATGCAATATTTAAATACATTTATTTAGACGTCTAACATATCTTTTCCAAAAAACTGTCTAAAATACATTTCCTGAAATCTATTAAACAAACAGCTAGTCCTAAGTTACCTGGTTGTGTACATTTAAAATATAATAAATGATCAGGGCCAAGGGAAGGGAAGGGAAAAGGGGGGGGGGTTCTAAAGAACTTTCTTTGTACCTATAAGATACATGTTTGGATTTGTAACTTCATGGGTAAATTATCTTGAAAGGCTCTTTAATTTTAATATACAAGCTACTGAGTAAATTTCGTTCAGACCAGGTGCATGGCAGGCACGAGTTCCTAGTTGCCAGGACAATTCTAGTTTTTCCGAAAGTAAAGCAATTGGTCCACCTCTCCCGTCCTCTGCAACACTGTCTATTACTCGAAAACCAAATTAGTGGTGCGGGTGTTCTCCTACATGTCTAGCTAAGGCATTTTCTAGTTTACACTTTTTGATACCATAAAGGTGTTTGTAAACCCTCTCCTTAAGCTTCCTGTCAGTTTTACCGATATAGGATGCAGGACATGATTTACATGAAGCTAGATAGACCACACCCTTGGAGTTACAATTGAATTTGCATTTGGTACTGTAGTCCGGCCCATGTATAGAAAAGTTCTGACCTGTATCAAAATAGGGACAATAAGGGCACATCTGACATTTACACATTCCTTTAGTATTAACAAAGAGTGCTTTTCCCTTGTTTTCTTCTAACAGGTTCTTTAAGTTTTTTTCCGTTTCTAAAAACTGTTTTAGGTGGGCCTTGTAGTTTGCCTGATAGAATACTATCAGACCGAATTAGGTCCCAATTTTGTTTATGATGTTCATTACAGAATATCCGTCCAAGCTATATGAAATAATAAAGTCAGAAAGGCCTATTAGATCTCTTACATTACCATGCCTTTCTAATGTAATTGGTTGGGCTATGTCATCCACCCCCAAAATGGGTTGGTAAAACCCCCTCTGATTGTTTATCACTTCCACAGTTAGATCCTTTACCAGTCATTCAGGGTAACCTCTCTTAAAGAATATTTCTCTAAGCTTCACACACTCTATTAAAAAGTCTTCCTCATTTGAGACCATACGAGCTGCCCTCACGAGCTGCCCCTTCACCACTGATTGTTTCTGGGGCAGAGGGTGACGGTTACTGAAGTGTAGGAATGCATTAGAATAAGTGTCCTTTCTGAATATTCTAGTTGTGTAGCAGTTATGTTTCAAATCCTTCTTTAAATCAATGTCCAGGTAAGTTATTCTACCCATATTAAAAGTGTAAGTAAACTTCAAGAAAGTGAGTTGGATTTGTACAATCTTATCAACCAGCAGAAACGTATTAAGGGTAGCTCCCATAATATAACACCTGAGGAGAAAGAAGCCCTCAAATTGATACAACAGACAGAAGTTAGAGTGATGCAACCTGATAAGGGTGGGTGGGGGTGGGGTGGGGTTGGTGATAATGGACAAGGATGAATACCAGCAAAAAAATAGGGAAAGTTCTTGACAGTGAGGTGCACTCTGAAGTATCATGGAATGAATTAAATATTGCTTATATGAGGATACGTTCATCATTGGAAGAAATATTTATTGAGGCTAGGATAGATGTAGACTCCTTTAATTTTCTAAATATGCCAGCTCCCATGATCCCTATCTTGTTCAGCATACTGAAAATTCATAAGTCTGTCTCTGACCCACCTATGAGGCCATTAGTTGTTGCGAGAAACAGCATCACTTATGCATGTGCAAAGTATGTAGACCATATTTTGAAAAAATATGTAGGGCAACAGGAACAAATTTGCAAAGACTCATGGTCTTTTTTGGCCAACATCAAAAGCCTTCAGTTTAATGACAATTTGAACTTTTTAACGATCGACATCAGGGACCTGTTCTCATCAATCCCTCATATGGAAGGTATTGAGTGGGTAAGCCTACTGATGCACAGTTTAAGGGCACCTGGGTCTGAAATAGGACTAGTGGAGGAATTGTTGGACATTATTTTGTCCAACAACTTTATCACCTTTGACAACAGGTATTATATACAAAAAATAGGTGTGGCAATGGGCTCCCCGTGTGGGTCCAGTTTCGCCAACCTGGTGATGGCATACTGGGAAAGGGAGTTTGTAAGAAAGGTTCCCCACATTGCAAGACAGATAAATTTTTATACACGATTTCTGGATGACATTTTTATGTTAATTGAAGGAGATGAAAATAATGCCATCTAGTTAGTGTCATATTTGAATAATGCAACAAGTTTCTTGAAGTTTACTTACACTTTTAATATGGATAGAATAGCTTACCTGGACATTGATTTAAAGAAAGATTTGAAACATAACTGCTACACAGCTAGAATATTCAGAAAGGACACTTATTCTAATTCATTCCTACACTTTAGTAGCTGTCACCCTCTGCCCCAGAAACGATCAGTGGTGAAGGGGCAGCTCATGAGGGCAGCTCGTATGGTTTCAAATGAGGAAGACTTTTTAATAGAGTGTTTGAAGCTTAGAGAAATGTTCTTTAAGAGAGGATACCCTGAACGACTGGTAAAGGATCTAACTGGGGAAGTGATAAACAAAAGACAGAGGGGGGTTTACCAACCTATATATTTTTAATGTAAGCAATACACACAGTATACTTCATAGTAGTTTCGTTCACCGAAATTCAGGTAATAGTGAAGCACTAACTTAATTGATGTATCACCTATTAATTACTAATTAAGCAGCATAGTTTACTTGGGTACTTGATTGATGGGAGGTTGAGAGTAGAATAGGTTTTATACCACAGTGTGATGTAACTATATGTTGGATTTATTTTTATTGAGTCAGCCCATTGCTCCTTTATTTACTGGTGTAATAAAATATTGTTATATATAACATCTGATAATTTTTACAGCGGATATTTCTGAGATGTTTTAAATTTAATGGTCCTGGATGTCTGTCTCACATAAAGAAGCTGGCACAGCAGTTGACTAACAACGTAAGATAAAATCCTTGTAGTTTATTTTTAAGTCTTCAAAACAATAAAATCCACTTTTCATCAGGAGCAATCTCCCAACTTCTTCAGAACAAACATGGGCATACAAAATACACATCTTTTTATATACGGTTAATTAACCAGTTAACTGGTTAAAAGGATGAATAAACCATATGTTAAAAAACTATTATACATTGAATTCAAAGCTCTATTACGCTTGGACAACTGTCAGTGACTTATTCACAGGTTATTTTAGTTGGTAATTGATGAATAGATATTTGATGACATGGGGCAGCTATTTTGCGAACGGGTTGTTACCGTTTAAATTCAGTAAACTTCTTATGATATATGCATAAATGTCTGTTAAAATGGGGTGGAAACCTCGTGAATACGTCTTTGTTAGTTGTTAGTTGTTTAAATACATCAAGCCTTGCAAATATTGCGAGTAGATGTTTAAGAAGCCGGGATGGGAACCCTGTGTATAAGTTACTGACAGTTGTTCAAGCATATAGAACTTCGAATTTAACGCAAAACAGTTTTTAATATATGTTTTATTCATTTTTAATATATGTTTCATTCACCTTTTAGTACATATTATGCCTATTTATCATCATCGTTACATTCAGCATTTCATTGCACTAAAGGAGAATATCCACGTGAGTGGATTACTAAGAGGCCGGGGTGTGAACCCTGTAAATAAGTCACTGACAGTTGTCCAAGCGTAATAGAGCTTTGAATTCAATGTATAATAGTTTTTTAACATATGGTTTATTCATCCTTTTAGGACACACTATGTTTATTTTTACATTCAGTAGTTAATTGCATTAATGGAGAACATCCAGCTGGTGGTTTAACAGAAAACTTATTGTCATACTGTTTGAACTACTTGTTTATTTGGTACTGTAGTCCGCCCATGTATAGAAAAGTTCTGACCTGCATCAAGTTAGTCCACATCTGACATTTACACATTCCTTTAGTATTAATAATTAGTGCTTTTGAATTGTTTTCTTCTAACAGGTTCTTTAATTAACCAGTTCTAAAACTGTATTTAGATGCCCATGTAGTTTGTTCTGAAGAATAGTATCAGACCGATTGCTCCCGAAAAGTGGATTTTATTGTTTTATAGAACAAGCTATATGAAATAATAAACTCACAAGGACCTTTTATCTTACATTTGTCAGTCTAATGGTTGGGCTATGTCATCCACCCCCAAAATGGGTTGTTAAAACCCCCTTAGACTTCCTGTGCCAGCCGACTTGCTGTGGTGCCAGGTTCCGTGTTTGGTACAAGTAGTCTACAATTATTTAATCAGTTCGTCTTCACATAAAGAAGCAGCACAGAAGCATAGACAAGGATAAATCAACCATGCAGTGTTACTAGTTATATGGCATTTAAAATCAAAGATTTTGCTTGTATTTTTACAAGTAAAGCTACCTGTGCCCCCTGCCTATTTTCACTAATGTGTCTTAAAACTAACCCTGCACCTGGCCCTTATTTCAGCCTTACATTTTACCTTATAAAACCCTTTCCATAAATCTACCCATAGTCAGACAAAATACGACTGTATTTAGTGATAGGGATTTGTTTAATGGAGTGCAAAAGGAAAGTGCTTACTTTTATAATCTCTCTCTTTTTTTTTAGTTATGTTGTTCTTCAAATTACCACTATTGACCATGTGTGTTTCTTTGCATGCATATTTCAAAAAAAAATCAAAAAGTAGTCAAAGTTTTTTAATATTTGTTTATATCCCCAGGAACCTTTTCCTAACCTCTGCCAACTTCTTCTCACCCTAAACTCTATTAGTCTACCAGCATCCCAAATAATGGCATAAGTAGGCCTCCTCACTCCCAACAGGATTTATTATATTTATTCATGTTTGTTGACCAAGGTGGGCTGATCCACAGAGAAGCCATTTTAGTCACAGTCTAGGTGTTACAACAGAGAAAGAGAGGGACTATTTAATACGTCATACAAAAAAATGCAAAAGTACGGTGATAGTAAGAAATGTAAAGTACTGATAACCATCGATAGGGAGGTAGTGGTACAAATGTGGTTAATAAGCATGGGGCATTAGTCACTGAACTTATTAAATGTAACAACAGGATGGTTATATTTCCATCTGTATACAATATGTAAAGGCAGGGTTTAGCTTAGATCTCACAGGAGCATGGTTAGAATGAGGAGGGGGAAATATTAGGGTAGCAGGGGAGGAATGTGCAGAAATTGGATAGGAAAGGATAGAGGATGGTTGGAGGGAGGAGGTTAATAAGAGGGGGATAGTATTTAGAGTGGAGGGGAGAATAGGTAATATTAAGAACAATCCAACAAGTAAATACGGTGGTAAACAATGAGGCTTGTGGGCAGAGATCAGGATAGAGGAAAGTGTGTTATGGGGGATGACAGAAATATTTATGTTGCTCTTTTTTGAAGGAAATTTTGTAGTATAGCCCAGAATTTAGTACAGTTAGTTGACTGATGAATTTTAGTAGGAAGTAGGACCCACAGTTTGGGTGTGAGGATGGAGAGGGCATTGTCAGTAGAAGATTGCGAGGTTAGAGGTCTGGTTAAGGTATGTGCATTACTGGCCTGTGACTGAAGTTGGTAGAGAGTTTCTTGAATTGCTAGCCTATGACTGGGGGTGGGGTGGGGGTTTGAGCTCATTATAAAGAGTTATGTGCACAAGACAAAGTTCAAGTAGGTCTACACGCTCCTGTCCTGTTTTTGAAACAATAGGATAAAGAGCTGTTAAATGCACTTAAATGGCTGTCAAGATAGCCAGGTATCTCCTTCTGTCATCAGTGAGACAAAGTAATGTATGCAATGAGGGTGAATTTACAAGTATCATACTGCTGGCTATCGAACGTGTGACAATGTAATGTATGCAATGAGTGTGAATTTACAAGTATCATACTGCTGGCTATCAAACATGTGAGAAAGTAATGTATGCAATGAGGGTGATTTACAAGTATCATACTGCCGGCTTTCGAACATGTGACAAAGTAATGTATGCAATGAGTGTGAATATACAAGTATCATACTGCTGGCTATTGAACATGTCACAAAGTAATGTATGCAATTAGGGTGATTTACAAGTATCATACTGCTGGCTATCGAACGTGTGACAAAGTAAAGTATGCAATGAGAGTGATTTACAAGTATCATACTGCTGGCTATCGAACGTGTGACAGACTAATGTATGCAATGAGGATGATTTACAAGTATCATACTGCTGGCTATCAAATGTGTGACAAAGTAATGTATGCAATGAGTGTGAATTTACAAGTATCATACTGTTAGCTATCGAAAATATGCTTTTGTAGGCCTTTAGTGATGTCAGACAGTGTGCAACATAAACAATAAACACTTATGCTACATGCACTTTTGACTTCCATCAGGCCTCATTTAGGTCAATTACCTTTAGATGCTCATAGCCAGCTAATGGTCTCAGTGGAGACTGCAGGAAAAGATAAGCTCCGAATCCTTCATACAGGGTAGAAGAGGTGGTCATCAGTCATTCTACCTGCCTGACATTTATGCTTCACTAAATACTATTTTTGTGATACAAAAGAACAACGAATGAATTACATAAAATGTGATTCATTAAGATACCATAAGCTATATATACTAAGTGCAGACTATGTACAACATAGGACATAACAGTGACAGATATCACTACATGCTTCACACATCTTGGAGTAGCATAACATTGAATTGAAGCACCAAGTAGATACAAGATCAGGCAGTATTCA
The DNA here is from genome assembly GCF_019279795.1 of Protopterus annectens. Taxonomy (NCBI): domain Eukaryota; kingdom Metazoa; phylum Chordata; order Ceratodontiformes; family Protopteridae; genus Protopterus; species Protopterus annectens. Next base: position 1,815,357,017 of record NC_056743.1, read on the forward strand.
TACAGGTGGTTTTTACAAGAGAGGAATAACCACTTAAGTGCAATAAAAACTTAAAAGGAGTAGTTAGTGTGAGCACAACAGCTGCAATTCCATCTTCCTAAGAGATAAGTTTTAAGACACATTGTGTCAGAATGGAGTTCCTCCCAGCTAAGCAGTCATGTGCTTTTGTAAGTAAGCAGCCCCCCCTTAAAATGACAAGGATCATATTTATGAACCCTAGAAGAGCAAGGAGTTATAAGAGAAGGGTGGGGGGGGGTATACTAATTATTAGACTGTGATTTGTTGGAGCATTTCCCTCCTACTTTGAGGTACAGCAATCTCAGAGCTGTTTTACTGAAGTTGGGACTTGGCATGATGGGTAAGGTGCGTATCTCCTGGACACAAAGTGCAGCGTTTGATTCTTACCTTTGAAAGGGAAATTGATAGCCCTTATCTGTATCTCCTCATATATATTAGAGGCAGAAGGGGTGTAAGAGACACAGCTCTGCCCACATCAGCATCTGCAAAGATGCCTTAAAAGTATAAAATCAACTTTTGGAATTCACTGCCTTTTTGTCTGAACTGTTGTTTAATTTGCAAAGTGTCAAGACTTGCAGTTTCAGATGTCATATTTTCATCAGGGAGTTGTCTGAAAGCTCATGTGGTTGTATAGAAAACTTGCTGGGTGTAACAAAAGTTATCACATGAGCTGTGTTCCAGTATTTTCCACAGGTAGATGAACATGGCGTTTCTCCTTTTCTGTTTTTTTTTCTAGGTTATGATATTTTAACAATTTGTTAAATTCCACAAGAAATGATTTTAGTGCTATATAATGTTGAGTCTGTAGACATGTTTTTTTAAGAATCTGTGATTTGCTCCCTTTCAGGTTATACTTGGAAAATAAACAGTTTTGTCTGCTTAAATTACATAGCTTTCAAAAGCCAGTGAACAACTAAGACAATTGTTTGATACAGGTGCCTTTTGAAAGCCTCTATATATAATTGTGTTTTTAGAACTGCAGAACAGTAAGTGTGAACCAAGGGGTTTTACACTAATCTAAGGATGTGATATATCAGATCATTCTCTTCTCTGTGGTACAGTGATCTCAGAGTTACAATATATAAGTTGAAGGAATATGTACATGGTGTCTATCCCTTAAAATGTACAACTTAAGTTTCACAATTTGCTGTTTTTTGTTTGAATCACAGTTAATTTTTCAATTTCAGAACTTGCCCCGTAAGGTCCTATATTTCTGATATAGGGCAAAGCACCAAACTGGAACCAGCAAAGTTGATGTATCCATTTATTATCAGACTGGCATACCAAATGAAATACCTCTTTCCTGTTCATTTTATAGTGCAACTGTTTTTCAGAACATGTACTTCATTCAGAAAATTAGTACTTATGGTATGATGGCTTTGAATTCCCTTCTCAACACTGCTATTCGATTGTTTTTACTGCAGTCATATGCTTTTTAGCTGTACAGATTATCAGAGGTACGAGTAAACTTTCTGAAAGATTTATATCTTTACCAATGCATTTATGTCCAAAGTATTATAGTATAGCACTCTGGTTTAGACCAGTAAAATATAAAGCTAGAGCTCTGGGTCTGATTGTACCAGTTCCCCTTTTGATAGTATGTGACCGTTAATAAAGCCCTGAGTTACAATGCGTTCTCTGACTGCCCCTGGCAAACAAGTTCAACTCCAGTGCTTCTTTTCCGGTTGAACAGTTTCTTAGAATTGTTTCCTAATGGGACTTTGTCACTGTCATTGACTTCTGTACCCATAACCAGTTAATCTAAGCACAGTCAGTGCTGAATGAACCATGCTTAGTTCCCACAATACAGCTAGTGATGTCAGAATAGAAATCGTAGGCCTTTTTAGAATGCGCTTATTGTTTTCCTGCTTGAAATTGTCATGATCAAGCAGCATCAAATCATTTAAAATGCATTTGCTAATTGGGTTTTAATGTTCCAGTGTTTTAATTCATTGCAAATCAATTTGATGTCAACTGTTATTTTCCTTTCAATCTAAGTGTGAATTTCTTTTTTAAAGCAAAAGAGACATGGAACACAACAATAACATTGACAGAGGTATAACAACTCTGTTTAAACTAATCTGTCTTGTGTGCTATATTTCCTTAGCATTAATTCAAATAGACACATCTACGGTAAGTTCATAGTTGTATTTAAGTGCTCATGATTTAATTTAGTTTGGTTCCCAGTTTTTAAAGCCAAACATATTTAGGAGTAGGATTACATAGGACAAGTGTAGACCCCCTGACTTATACAGTAGAAATGAAAACAAAACAGTCCTGGACTAAGTGCCCCTCAGAGAAAATACGAAAATCCAGAAAAACACAAGAGGCAGCACCACAGCAAAAAACAAAAATCTCCACGTAGACTTAATGAATCCAAACAAGTAAAACAGTAAGCGCTTTCACATTGTAAAAACGTTTCATCAGACTTTCATATACAGACATCCTCTATTCCATTTAAATAGCTGTAACAGTTCATCCTCATCCAATCAATTAATTAAAACAATTATGACATCACATTCATCATTAAAACCTATATAACCATAAAAACTATCTTGGAATCCATAAAATTTATTCAGAATTCATATAAAATTGATATATAGAAACATATATTTCTATATAGATATATTGTGTTCAATCTAAAAACAATTGTAAAAAATGCATTTAATAAAAACAGTTCCAGTGCCTAATGTGCATATGACCTAGCTGCTAAAAATGGTTTGAGTGTTACTTTATCATTTAAGCCACTCCACCTATGTGCTTGCAGGCGTATAATCCACTTATTTTCTTGCCCCTCAGTGAAGTTCTTGATATTCCCTATCCTACCAGTCTTTTTAACTAACTCTAGTGCTCTAAACCTAAACTTGTGTGTTACCCCATGGATCAACACATGTCTAGCCAGTGCATTTTTTCATCCTCTTTACTGATGGCATACAGATGTTCCCTCACTCTCTCCCCCTGAGGGTTCTGTTCGTCTTGCCTACATAAAAGAATTTACATGCCTGACATTGTGCCAGGTATACTAAGTCCCTTGTTTTACAATCAGCATAATTGATTAAAAACATGTTCTTGTCCAGTACCTGGATGGACAAACTTATTATCACCTGCCATATACGAACATTGATTACGACTTCTGCAGGCGAACGTCCTTCTTCTGTCTGACTGTATTTCATTCAAAGTTCTACCTTCCTCATAACATAACAACCTCTTAAGAGACTTAATATTCCTGTATGTATACCTTGGTCTTGTTCCCACTGTTGTTGAAATTTTCTCATCTACACTTAGCAGTCTCCAATTTCTATCTATTATTTCTCTTACCTTAACATTTTTATTTGTGAATGGGATTATCAATCTAGCCGTACTATTGCCTTCCAAACTCGTCTCATCATTCTCATCCCCACCATTTATCATAGCATCATTCCTGCCAAAAAATGGTCTCCCTTTCCTCCTTTTCTGTGTCTCATTCCCATTCATTGCCTTGTCTATTTCATTTGCATTGTAACCCCAATGTTTAAAGTTATTCACTAACATCCTATGTGTCTCATGGTAGGCCGCATTATGGCTAGTTAGCCTTGATACTCTAAGAGCTTGGATCTGAGATCCGGAACTTTTAACTAAATGGCAGAAATTAAATCTTGACACCAGTTATGGCTACATCAGGTTGCTGATTGAACAGTATAAGTTAATTGAGACTGACTTGATTATAGAGATTGCATCTATACAAAGGGAACTGAGTTTGCTCTTGAACTCAATAGAGATGAACTCTTTTATCAGTGACCTGACTACAAATTTAATGGTGCTTGATAATAAGTTACTACAGGATAAAAAGAAGAAACTGGAGAGAGATTTCAGTGATTTCTGGTGGGGTAATGTGTTTTCCTGGCCCAGGTAGAACAGAAGTAATGCCACTACTAATGTTTCTATGGCAGTACCACCTTTAGCAGGTTTAGACAGACCGAACGTTACTACGGTGAAGATGATGACATCTATAATGGCTCCACAGACGGAGATGGTGGAGCCAGAATGAACCAGAAATACAACCAGGAATGATGGATGTTAGTAGGAAAGGTAATAAGGAGGCAGCTATTGTACATTCAATGGAAGTGGCACATTGTTCCACAGATGAAAATAGCTTCTGCCCTTTTCCGCAGCTAATCCGGCAGCTAGAGAGACAAAAAGTGCTTAAGGACTTAGTCATAAATATATTGAGGTATGTACTGTCTGATAGTGAGAGATCCTTACTGAATAAGGGTCTCCCGTTCATACCATCTAGAAATATGGATTTAATGGATGTTATTCTGGACATTAAGATGTTTACCAGAAATGTTGCTTTGAAAATGATGTTTGGTCAGAATGCTAGTAATGAGTATAATACTTTTAGAAAACCATCCACTTTTGTACCACAAATGCATCCGCTTTTAGTTGCATTTGAAAAAGCGTGTGAGTATGATTTAATGCAGCTGTCTTTGTCACAGGCTAGACCTGACTTTTTAAATTTATCTAGAAGTGAATTTCAAGCATTAAAAAATTTACAAGAGAATGATGCAATTATAATCAGACAAGCAGACAAGGGTGGAGCTGTGATAGTACTAGATAGTAATTTTTATGTAGGTAAAATGTAACTGTTATTAACAGATGGCGAGACATATAAAATGTTAGACTTATAATTGTTAGATAAGAACATTAAAAATGTACATAGTGAGTTGTATGACCTATTGCTGTGTGGAATTATAGATGCTGAACTTTATAAATATTATTTGGTTGAAAAACCAGTTGTTCTGATTTTCAGGGGACAGCCTAAAGCCCACAAGAGTTTGACTGACCCTAAGATGAGACCTATTGTCTTGGGGAGGGGGTGGCTCACTGAACCCCTCTCCATTTATTTAGAGAAGCAGTTTAGACCCATAGTGGATGGTATAGGATCAGTAACAATTTTTGGAGAGTTATGCCAACTATGTATTTTCTGATGGTGATATTGACAATGATCTATAGGTAACACTGGATGTTGTTTCTCTTTTTACGTCCATGCCGAATACTACGGGTATGGACTTTGTGAGGCTATTGCTGATAGAAAAAGGGGTCTCCAGGGATTTAATTATGAGATATACATTGCTCTTAGACATAGTCTTGAGCAACAATATATTTATGTATGATGAGGACAAACAAATGAACTCATATGCCAATTTTGTGTTGGCATATTGGGAGAGCACTTATGTGATAGGAGGTGCAGGTTTTAATGATTATATTAAGTATTACAGGCATTTTGTGGATGACATCTTCCTTGTGTGGAAAGGGACTAGACAACAATTGGAAGATTTTGTATTTTACATAAATGGGACGACAGACTTTCTGTCCTTTGAATGTAATAGTTCCTACACAGTACTACAGTTTCTCGATGTACAGTTGATTAAGAAGGAAGATGGTATACATACAACTATGTTTAGAAAATCCTGTTGGAAGAACAGTCTGTTACACCACAGTAGCATGCATCCTGCATATTTCTATCCTAATATAATGAAAGGCCAGCTCTTAGTGTATCAAGGCTAACTAGCCATAATGCGGCCTACCATGAGACACATAGGATGATATTGAATAACTTTAAACATCGGGGTTACAAGGCAAATGAAATAGACAAGGCAGTGAATGGGAATGAGACACAGAAAAGGAGGAAAGGGAGACCATTTTTTGGCAGGAATGATGCTATGATAAATGGTGGGGATGAGAATGATGAGATGAGTTTGGAAGACAACAGTACAGCTAGAGTGATAATCCCATTCACAAATAAAAATGTTAAGGTAAGAGAAATAATAGATAGAAATTGGAGACTGCTAAGTGTAGATGAGAAAATTTCAACAACAGTGGGAACAAGACCAAGGTATACATACAGGAATATTAAGTCTCTTAAGAGGTTGTTATGTTATGAGGAAGGTAGAACTTTGAATGAAATACAGTCAGACAGAAGTAGTAATCAATGTTCGTATATGGCAGGTGATAATAAGTTTGTCCATCCAGATACTGGACAAGAACATGTTTTTAATCATTATGCTGATTGTAAAACAAAGGACTTAGTATACCTGGCACAATGTCAGGCATGTAAATCCGGAACATCTGTATGCCATCAGTAAAGAGGATGAAAAAATGCACTGCCTAGACATGTGTTGACAAATGGGGTAACACACAAGTTTAGGTTTAGAGCACTAGAGTTAGTTAAAAAGACTGGCAGGATAGGGAATATCAAGAACTTCACTGAGGGGCAAGAAAATAAGTGGATTATACACCTGCAAGCACATAGGTGGAGTGGCTTAAATGATAAAGTAACACTCAAACCATTTTAGCAGCTTAGGCACTGGAACTGTTTTCATTAAATGCATTTTTTACAATTGTTTTTAGATTGAACACAATGTATCTATATAGTAATATATGTTTCTATATATCAATTTTATATGAATTGTGAATACATTATATGGATTCCAAGATAGTTTTTATAGTTATATAGGTTTTAATGATGAATGTGATGTCATAGATGTCATAATTCTTTTAATTAATTGATTGGATGAGGATGAACTGTTACAGCTATTTAAATGGAATAGAGGATGTCTGTATATGAAAGTCTGATGAAACGTTTTTACAATGTGAAAGCGCTTACTGTTTTGCTTTATTGGATTCATCAAATCTATGTGGATTTTTTTGTTATTTGCTGTGGTGCTGCCTCTTGTGTTTTTCTGGACTCCCTGACTTATGTTACTGCAGTTGGCTCTACGATGCAGTAGGGCCATAGCCAATCAGCCTAAACACCTGACAAGTGATGGAGCTTGATTGATGCTTACAGCTAATAAGACTTATTATGATGGCTGGCAATGTGCTCATCTGCTGTTCTGACTCTCAAATGGACGATATAACAGGATTAAAATAAGAGGCTTGACTAATATTCTTATCCTCTGTTGACAACATTAATGTTGAATCAATTTGTATTGTCTACCCCTTACAGAAAAAAAAAAACAAGGCACTGAGACCTTACAGTTCTATCACAGAGCACTGTCAGAGAGTTTGGAATTTGTCCGACAATTGTTTTCAGAATAGTAAGCGGCCAGTATGCTTTGACAAGTGTCTCCCTATCTTTTTTCTCTTTGCTAGTCTTGAAGGGTATTATTTTATTTTTACTTTTCTGATAAATTCAGATGCTATTAACTACTCCTTTTCTTCTGCCTCCTGGTGCTTTATAGAAACAATTTCATTTTAATTCTATTTAAACTGGATAGGATGGAATGGAAATGCATTTAGGAGTCAAAGATATTAATAGTTATATTCCAGTTGACTGCCCAAGTAAAGAAACAACTTATGAAAAGTATGCTTGTGTACTGTTTTTGATAATGGTCACATTACTCAGATCTGTGGTTTCAGTTTATATCAATGTATTCAGTATACACAATCCAATAACTATCACTCTATGACATATTCAGGACAGCTTCAATGTGTCACATGTGGTAAAACAGAGTGATAGATAGATAGATAGATAGATAGATAGATAGATAGATAGATAGATAGATAGATAGATAGATAGATAGACAGGTTACTGCCTTAACAGCTCAGTGTGTTAATGATATATAATTAATGGCAGTGCAATAGGTGCAGGGTTTAAATCCACATAATGGCTAGAATGCATGTATGCTTTTGGGATGGAGATTGGAAGACTTGTTAAGGTCTTTACCTCACAGGTATAAGGTACAGGGTTTGATTCTGACCTCTAGTTATTGACTAGTCTTAAAATAATCTGCAGACTGTTAACCTAGTATGAACCTATAAAACTATGATAGATTACCCTGCTGTTTGGCAGTTAGTACAAAGGGTTATGTCTGTAATCTGTGAATGAACTACTTCCCTGCAATCAGGAATACAAGGTTTGATTCCCTTTGACTATTATGTGAAGAAAAACAAGTCACTTACACAAACGGAGCTGCTGGCGCACTCCTGGAAAGGGACACATTGTCCAGTGTGCTTATCCAGTTAGCAAATAGATAAAATAAAGGCAGATGAATGAAATCCAGTTAGCAAATAGATAAAATAAAGGCAGATGAATGAAACAGTATGTTGATAAATCTCTGTAAGGGCTCCTGCACCTCCAGGTTTAACTACACTGCTACTGAGGCTTTCCAGCTCCTACTGCAACTGCATTGTACATTCAGTACCCAACGTTCCTTGCACACAGGATGTCATGTGGCTATGTCCTGCCTACATATTCTGCTATCTTATTGAATACAATGGGTTGCTTGTTCAACATGCCCAGCATCTGCATCTTTCTATTTATGTTGTTGGTGTCCATGAAATATTACAACCCTTTAAAGTTTTAAAATGTCATGGTGTTTGAACAGAATCATAAAATTCACTGCAGTATAAACTTCTGACCAGTCGATGAAACCCAAGTGAAGTTTTCTACAATGTCAGAATTGAAAAGTTCCAAGTTCAAACTATACATTTGTCCAGAATGATCTAACTTTATTAGGTTGGCATGTAATGTGTCACCATATGGCTGAGCGGTGTTCTGCCACATGAACTCCAGGAATGTGCACACAGTCCAAGTGCATTTGCTTGGAGGCTGCAGAGCAAAGGCAAACATAAGTAAGTCCATTCAGCTGAAGAAGTTATTAAGTTGGTCTGGTGAGTAAAGAAAGTCGGCTAAAACCTATATTAAAAAGGTCTATGCCTGCTATGGATCAGCAGTTGTTGCAAATTGTATTCAACTTAAGAACAGGGGTATTCAGTATACAAAGATGACCCTTCTTTCTAGGTAGCCAGTACTACCATTTTAAATATAAAGGATCACATTACCATGGAAATGTTGATGGATTCTCAGTGAATACCATATGAAAGCAGGGTTGCCACCTTTTCAAATGATCAAAGTGAGACATTTTTGGTGCAAACGTCAGATTTTGCAGGGCGAAACATATCCATGGCCAGTACAAAGGACAGAACTTCACTTTTTTGCCTAAATAAAAGCTTATTCTTGAAGCATTTTAGTTGCTTATTATGTTTCTTATAACATTTAGGTGTTTCAGATACAAAATAACTGTGGGTCTATATTATAAGATCGACGATTGAAAACATCGAACAACATATAAAAGACAAAAACAAAAAAGAAAAAATACCCTAATAGGTTTAACCAGGGGGCAAGCCCCCCTGCAACGCCCACACCCCTCCCGCTACTTAAATATACCAACTCCAAGACTACACTACATTGCGGTATTTCTGTTTATTCTGAGTATTTGATATTCTCGTGTCGTCAATGCCAATTCGACATTGTCGGCTTTCAAGAATATAATATAGACCCAATAACTGTTTTAAGCATCTATTACGTAAAATATAGGAAATATTTTTGCCCTAAAATCTCAGGACATTTTCCATTCTTTCAATTTTTTTGCAGGACACAACTGCCCAAAGAGGGACTGTCCCTCGCAAAGTGGGACAGGTGGTAACACTATATGAAAGTTCTTTGGGACCTATATGCACGATCCAGTATGGGCCATGCATTCTTTTTGTTTTAATGACTCTGTTAATTACTTTTCATGGACAAGCTTGAAGAGGTGGAGTCGCATGGCACCTGAATCTTGTGTAGCTTCACCTGTATATTCACCTTTCATCTTGTGGTACCAGGCATTCTTCTCAGAATAACTATTATCCAGATGGATGGCATTTATTCTGTTGTTAGTTTGGGCTGGAATCCCTATAGTAATATAAATATATATATAGATATATATATATATATATATATATATATGTATAGATATATATATATATATATATATATATATATATATATATCTATATATATATATATATACACACAGATAGATAATATCAGTTCTGTATCTCAGTTATGTATTTTCGGATTCCCAGCCCCCTGTCCCCAAGCTCCTCCTCCTTCTGCCTTGGCAGTGACTTATGCTAATGTAACTCTCTCTAAGCTTGTAACTTATATTGTTTTTTACAACATTTCATTCTCTGGCTTTTTTCAAATTATATTTTAGCTTCACATCCTCTATCCCAGCCTTTGTACAATCTTAATTCTATCAAAATAGCATCAGCGTTGGCATCAACCCCCTTTTTCCCATTTTGTACATGGGGTTGGGGTGTGATATCAGCAGTGACTGTCACCTAGTGCCAATGATCACACCACCAATTTACTAAATTTCTTTCTTTATTTCTTTCTTACCTTTGTACATCACTAGTTGAGTTTTCCAGCACTTTCGTTAATTTCTTGCTTTTGTGTATGTATATCCTACAAGTTAATTCAGAACATTGTGACTCTTAACTATTGATAAACTACATATCTATACTTTGGATTATGTAAGCAACTTGATACAAAAATGCTATAACAATCTAGAAATGGTAATAAACCTAACATATTTAAACAGCTGTTTCTGACTTAAAGGATGTGGTGTCTTTATCTTTACAAATGTTTTTCCTCACAAACGTTTCAGCCTTTAAGAAATGCAGTAATCTGCAAATGCAAACATTTCCTTTGCTCTTTGCTGTAAATATGTGGTTCTCTGCCACAGGATGACTGAGATGCTTGTTTCACTCTCTTAGTCTGATGATTTTTGTAAAGCAGCTGGAATAGTTTATTTCACTACCTGTGCACTTTCTTGGATTCTTAGAGCTTTTGTCACCTCCTTGAAAACTTGTAAATAATTGAGTTAAAACAAAGAAACAGCCTCTTAAGTGAGAGATTCCTGTCTACATTTCTCAAACAGATAGCAGCCATTTTAACAGCTAGTCATTTTAGTTCTTCCTCCCCCAGCTGAACATCACCTGCCAGCAGTTTTTCTTCCCATTCAGCAGGTCTACAGAACCTGCAATAGCCTCTCCAGGGCTCAGTCCAACCCACATATGGAGCTAATGTGGCAACAGAGCAGGTTGGTCCAGGGAAATACTGCCACTGGGACATGAAACCTAACTCCAGCCATCCCACAAAAACCTTGTGAGCTCAGCAGTCATTGCCTCCAGGAGGTACATTTGTGCTTCTGAACATGTGTGAGCTCTCAAATAAGCAGCACTCTGCTTATGCAGCATGGAGCTTGCAAGGTTCGTAATGTTACTTTATTTACTTAACCTAAACTGCCTTCCATCCCACAAGATGGGCGAGCCAATGTGCCCCCTCACTTTTATCATTTTAACAGTTAGTCTTGGTTTAATGTGACTTTATCAGATTTTCAAAGCACATATATTACAGCTGTCATTATTTTCAGTAAAACATAAATATTTTCCTGTCTTTGAGATGTGACCAGAATGCATATGTTTAGCCATTCCATTGGCTGGGTTTCAATAGCGTCTGTTCAGCAAAAGACAATTCATTTTGAGGAAAGTATTATGATACCCATTAATAAATGAACATCTCTGAGAGCATCATTCTAAAAGGCTATAGAAAATTTTTTTGGTTTCCTTTCTTTGGATGGATGGAGCAAAAACCTTATCACACATTTCAACATGTGCCAATTTAGTGAGCTGCAAAACAGGTCTGTAGAACATGTTGCTCTGCTATGGGAATACAAAGTCACATGGCTCTAGGAGTAGCTAAGGGAATATAACGTCACATGGCTCTAGGCGTAGCTATGGGAATACATCACATGGCTCTAGTAGTAGCTATGGGAATACAACGTCACATGGCTCTAGGAGTAGCTATGAGAATACAACGTCACATGGCTCTAGGAGTAGCTATGGGAATACAACATCACATGGCTCTAGGAGTAGCTATGAGAATACATCACATGGCTCTAGGAGTAGCTATGGGAATACAACGTCACATGGCTCTAGGAGTAGCTATGGGAATACAATGTCACATGGCTCTAGGAGTAGCTATGGGAATACAATGTCACATGGCTCTAGAAGTAGCTATGGGAATGCAACGTCACATGGCTCTACGAGTAGCTATGGGAATACAATGTCACATGGCTCTAGGAGTAGCTATGGGAATACAATGTCACACTGCTCTAGGCGTAGCTATGGGAATACAACATCACATGGCTCTAGGAGTAGCTAAGGGAATATAACGTCACATGGCTCTAGGAGTAGCTATGGGAATACAACATCACATGGCTCTAGGAGTAGCTATGAGAATACAACATCACATGGCTCTAGGAGTAGCTATGGGAATACAACGTCACATGGCTCTAGGAGTAGCTATGGGAATACAATGTCACATGGCTCTAGGAGTAGCTATGGGAATACAATGTCACATGGCTCTAGGAGTAGCTATGGGAATACAATGTCACATGGCTCTAGAAGTAGCTATGGGAATGCAATGTCACATGGCTCTAGGAGTAGCTATGGGAATACAACGTCACATGGCTCTAGGAGTAGCTATGGGAATACAATGTCACATGGCTCTAGGCGTAGCTATGGGAATACAACATCACATGGCTCTAGGAGTAGCTATGAGAATAAAACGTCACATGGCTCTAGGAGTAGCTATGGGAATAGAACATCACATGGCTCTAGGAGTAGCTATGGGAATAGAACATCACATGGCTCTAGGAGTAGCTATTGGAAGACAATGTCACATGGCTCTAGGAGTAGCTATGGGAATACAATGTCACATGACTCTAGGAGTAGCTATGGGAATACAATGTCACATGGCTCTAGGAGTAGCTATGAGAATACAATGTCACATGGCTCCATGAGTAGCTATGGGAATACATCAAATGGCTCTAGGAGTAGCTATAGGAATACAACATCACATGGCTCTAGGAGTAGCTATGGGAATACAACGTCACATGGCTCTAGGAGTAGCTATGGGAATACAATGCGACATGGCTCTAGGAGTAGCTATGGGAATACAATGTCACATGGCTGTAGGAGAAGCTATGGGAATACAACATCACATGGCTCTAGGAGTAGCTCTGAGAATACAGTGTCACATGGCTCTAGGAGTAGCTATGGGAATACATCACATGGCTCTAGGAGTAGCTATGGGAATACAACGTCACATGGCTTTAGGAGTAGCTATGGGAATACAACGTTACATGGCTCTAGGAGTAGCTATGGGAATACAATGTCACATGGCTCTAGGAGTAGCTATGCAAATACAACGTCACATGGCACTAGGAGTAGCTATGAGAATGCAACTTCACATGGCTCTAGGAGTAGCTATTGGAATACAACATCACATGGATCTAAGAGTAGCTATGGGAATACTACGTCACATATTTCTAGGAGTAGCTATGGGAATACAACATCACATGGCTCTAGGAGTAGCTATGGGAATACAACGTCACATGGCTCTAGGAGTAGCTATGGGAATACAACATCACATGGCTCTAGGACTAGCTATGGGAATACAACGTCACATGGCTCTAGGAGTAGCTATGGGAATATAATGTCACATGGCTCTAGGAGTAGCTATGAGAATACAATGTCACATGGCTCTAGGAGTTGCTATGGGAATACATCACATGGCTCTAGGAGTAGCTATGCGAATACAACATCACATGGCTCTAGGAGTAGCTATGGGAATACAACATCACATGGCTCTAGGAGTAGCTATGCGAATACAATGTCACATGGCTCTAGTAGTAGCTATGGGAATACAACATCACATGGCTCTAGGAGTAGCTATGGGAATACAATGTCACATGGCTCTAGGAGTAGCTATAGGAATACAATGTCACATGGCTCTAGGAGTAGATATGGGAATACAACGTCACATGGCTCTAGGAGTAGCTATGTGAATATAACATCACATGGCTCTAGGAGTAGCTATGGGAATACAGTGTCACATGGCTCTAGGAGTAGATATGGGAATACAATGTCACATGGCTCTAGGAGTAGCTATGGGAATACAACGTCACATGGCTCTAAGAGTAGCTATGGGAATACAATGTCACATGGATCTAGGAGTCGCTATGGGAATACAATGTCACATGGCTCTAGAAGTAGCTATGGGAATACAACGTCACATGGCTCTAGGAGTAGCTATGGGAATACAACATCACATGGTTCTAGAAGTAGCTATGGGAATACAACATCACATGGCTCTAGGAGTATTTATGGGAATACAACGTCACATGGCTCTAGGAGTAGCTATGGGAATACAACGTGACATGTCTCTAGGAGTAGCTATGGGAATACAATGTCACATGGCTCTAGGAAAAGCTATGGGAATACATCACATGGCTCTAGGAGTAGCTATGGGAATACAACATCACATAGCTCTAGGAGTAGCTATGGGAATACAACATCACATGGCTCTAGGAGTAGCTATCGGAATACAGCATCACATGGCTCTAGGAGTAGCTATGAGAATACAACTTCACATGGCTCAAGGAGTAGCTATGGGAATACAACATCACATGGCTCTAGGAGTAGCTATGGGAATACAATGTCACATGGCTCTAGGAGTAGCTATGTGAATACAATGTCACATGGCTCTAGGAGTAGCTATGGGAATACAACGTCACATGGCTCTAGGAGTAGCTATGGGAATACAACGTCACATGGCTCTAGGAGTAGCTATGTGAATACAATGTCACATGGCTCTAGGAGTAGCTATGGGAATACATCACATGGCTCTAGGAGTAGCTATGGGAATGCAATGTTTCATAGCTTTAGGAGTAGTGTTTGCAGACAAAAGGATGTTTGGGTGTGGAATTAAAATTTGTAAGCAATTTGAAATGACAGGGTGGGTTACTCATTTCTTTCTTCACTGGGTTAAATTATTGGGCTCTGTTATGCTGTATTAGCTGGTGATTGTAATTTTATTATATATCATTTCTTTAAGTGGAAACCAAGAAACCACATTCCTTTATTTAACCATTATATGTCCTTAGTTTGTCGTTCCTTTAAAACTCCTACCATGCTATCAGGAAACTGTCAGTGACTAGCAATGAATGTTTCTAGATGCTAAAACACCATCTTTTGAAGGGGAACAAAGTCTAATTATAGCAGTGGAAAGTCTGCGATTAAGATATCCTGTCCAGTATTAGTCCTCAGTGTTACATTTTATGAGGTTCAGAGTTAACACAATGCAATGGTGCTTCTGCTAAAGAGACACGACTTTCTTTTGTAATGTTTACATATTCCATTCTAAGCTCTTGGTCACTGGATTTACCATCCTTAATGGCACTACAATTCCACTTCCTGCCTATTGCCACAACCACCTTACTAATCTATCAATCTTGTCAACACCACTTCCTCTATACCACTGTCTCTCTACCTACTCTATCTGACCATATTTTATTCCAACATGTATTATTTTTCTAATATCTTCTACACTACTCCTTATTCTTTCTATCTCCACCTCTTACCACTCCAATCTCTCTGACCCACTCCTATGTTCACCAACTTCTGACTCATACAACATATATCCAACTACTTCATCTTGTACTATCTTCCCTAATCTCTTTACTACCTCTACATCAAGTCTATATAAACTATCCATAATACAGGTTTTTAAACCTTCCCACAAAGCTAAGTCAAAACTATACAAACTTCATCTAGCATCTGCTACACACTCTCTCCTCACTAAAAACCTACTTTGTTCTGGAGATATCCATCCCAACCCTGGCCCCTCTTCTCTCCCCAAAACTACCTCTACACTGCCCCCATCTTACTCCTCTAACAGTTACCAACCTCAGTCACAACGATCATCTCCATCCAAATACTTAACTATTTACTCATTGAATATTCAGAGTCTAGCAAATAAAATCACTGAGCTGCACTCATGGATAGCTCTCAATACCCCTCACATCCTCTCCCAATCTGGAACCTGGCTCAAGTCACAAATCTCAAATAGTGAAATACTCCCACCAGGTTATAATATCTTTCTATCTGATAGACCTGTAAAAAAAGGTTGTGGCATGGCCATCCTCTACTCAAACATTCTTAACCTCTCACCATACCATTCCCCAATTCCTGACTTCCTCCCAGCTGAAATCATCATCCTTAACTGCCATCTGAATCCCTGCAAAAAACTTGCAATTGCCTCTATCTACCTTCCTCCTGGTAACAATCTGCCCATTCTTGAAAACATCCTATCCTGGTTCTACCACAACATACCATATGAGACACTTATCCTTGGTGATATCAACATTGATTGGTCCAAACTCACAACTGACTCCCCCCAACTCAGTATCCACCTACACGGCTTCCACCAACTTATAACATCTCCCACTCACTTCCATAAAAATTCCACTTCCAGCTCCATCATAGACTGGATCCTTACCAATTCCCCCCACCAATACCACAATCCCACCACCTTACCTGACTCCCTCAGTGATCATCTCCCTACCACCATCTTAAGACACTACTCCCATATTCCTAAACCCCACCTTATCAAAGACTGTTGAAAACTATCGAATTTGAATTCATCCCAATTTAACTCCATTCTCCACAACATAGATTCGTCCATCCTAAAACACCTCCCCCTAAATGATGCTGTTAGCACTTTCAATAGCATCTTCATGAATACTCTAAACTCCTTAGCTCCCTCTAGGAAGATCAGAGTAAAATCAAACCATGCTCCCTTTATCTCCAAAGAGACTAGGTCCCTTATGAAACAAAGAGATCATGTTTGAATAACCTGGACTAAAACTAAACAACCACCTTTTGTTCAAAAATACAAGCAACTGAGGAACCTTGCAAAAAACATACAACTAATGACAAAAAGTTATACTATAGCTCTGCTCAGCTTAACAACAAATCCAATCCTCGAAAAGTTTGGTCAACTCTCAACAACATCCTCTATCCTGGAAAGCCCTCTAATCCCTCCCCATACCGTAACTCTTCCTCTCAGGAAACAGCTACCCTCCTGAATAAACACTTTATCGTTTCCATCCAAAGTCTGGTAACCTCTAAGCCAAGCTCTACTTCGACACCCACCTCTACAAGTCCCACTAACACAACTTTGTTTTCTTTTGAGCCAGTTCCTATTACTTACATCAAATCTCTACTACTCAAGCTAAAACCTTGCTCTCCTTCCACTGACAATCTGTCTCCTATATTCCTCAAACTTGCTGCTGACTCAAATGCCTATCCCGTATCTATACTAATTAATCAATCTATTCTGGAATCAACTGTCCCTACCCTTTGGAAATCTTTATTCACTATCCCTCTTCATAAAGGTGGAAACTCCACTGACCCCTCAAACTACCGACCCATTGGCATTCTGTCCACCCTCTCCAAGATATTAGAAAAATGCATTCACTCACAGCTTCTCAATCACCTCCTCACACACCAGTTACTTACCCCTACCCAACATGGATTTCGTCCTCATCACAGCAAAACCATTGCCCTCCTCTCCTTCATTCATATCATTGCAGAGGCCCTAGACAACAATAAACCCATTTCCTGTCTCTTCCTAGATCTCTCCAAAGCCTTCAATACTGTCTCTCATCCTCTACTACTATCCAAACTCGCAAATCTCCACCTATCCCCCTCCACACTTGCCTGGCTTAATAGTTACCTATCTGGCAGCGAACAATCTGTCAAATGGCTCTCATCCTCCTCACCTTTCCTTCTCATCTCCACTGGTGTTCCCCAAGGCTCCATCTTGGGACCCCTTTTGTTTAACATCTTCACCAATGATCTTTACACCTCATGCAAAGAATCCTCCCTTATTCAGTATGCCGATGACTCCACACTTATATCCATCTCAAATAACATTCCTGAACTACACTCTCTGACCCAACAGGCCCTACTATCCACTGAACAATGGCTCTCTCACAACCTATTGATTCTTAATCCCAAAAAGACCAAAGTCCTACTTTTCCTTCCCCGTTCTCCTTCTCATCACAAAACCTCATTTTTTATTACATCTTCTGACAATACAAACATCCATCCTGACTCCCACACAAAACTCCTAGGGGTCATTATCGATGACAAACTCAAGTTCAACCTACACATACTCCAATGTATAAAAAAAACAAACCAGAAACTAAGTCTGCTATATCGGAACAAAAAATTCCTAATCCCTGAATCTAGACTTACCCTGAGCCAGGCACTCCTCCTCCCCTTCCTCTTAAACGCCGCCCCAGTTCTTACCAATATTCAGGCCTCCACTCTAAACAAACTGCAACAGATTTACCATAAAATAGCCAGATTCATTACTAACTCCCCATACAACTCACACCACAGCATTTCTTTAAACTCTCTTCAATGGCTTGAACTTCTCCAGTTTCTGCTATCTTATCAATTTCATATGCTACACTCTCTTCTTTATAAACCCTCCTTCTGTCCATCTATAGCTTCCTTAGTCTCCATCTGCATCCCATCCCGGACCCTCCGTACTTCTAACCAACAATTACTTGATATCTACCACCCAAAAAGTTCAGTAGGCAAACTACTCTACAAATACTCCCTTGCCCATGCTTGGAACAAACTTCCCCTTGAGTTTCGTTCAATCTCCCACACCTCACATTTTAAAAATGAACTAAAAGCTTATTTTCTCATTCTAGAACCTGCCCTTGCCATGACCCTACCTAGTCTTCCTTCCCTTTATGTACCCTCAAAAGGACCATACTTAGTACCTCATTACACCTCTCTCTCCAATGAGTCTACTATGCATTTGCACAATTTTATACAAACAAAAAATGTTTATTGTTGACCTATTGAACTATATCAATGTAAAATTGTTACTTAGCTTCTTTTTAATGCAACTTTAACTTTATGCATGTAACCCAACATATGTGAATCATTTTGCTATAACTGCTATTATATAAATATTGTTTAAAATTGTACTTATTTTAAAATGTATTACTGGAGCTTTTCTCCTCGGGTCTCCACTGAAAATGGGCCACAAGCCCAGTTGGACAAACCCGGTTAACAAATGTCAATAAATAAATAAATAAACAAGTATTGCAACAAAACTATGATTTTCATTACTTTTCAAATTTTGGTAGATAAGCTGTTTATCTTGGTTGATTGTTACAATTAAATTTTAAAGGCCCATCAAAAATGAATTAGCGCATCATAAAAGGCAGATTTAGTGGAATGCATGTCTTAAGTAAGGTGAAAAGGACAGTCCTCCATCCATGGTGTGGCATCTTGAGTAATAAACTGCCATGATTAGCTGCCAGTATAACAAGTCCTATTTTAAGTAAGATTTCTGCAGTAATGTAGATGAAAGGCCTTTGCTACAGCTAAACTTGGCATGTTCACTGAGCTGCAGTATTGGATGGAGGAAAGTAAGATGTTTGAACAGATTAATCTGTCAATTAGTGCATGGGATCCATTGCTACAGGCAGATATGAAGGTTCAAGTTTACTGCCAGACATTAGCTGGACTTCATAAAGATGTACTGTATTACCACACAAGGATTGCGTGTGAAGGCAACATTGACCTGCACAGGAAATATTCATTTCACATGAATACCCAGGCCTTTGGGCTTGAGGACAGTTAGTCCTACATCTCCAGTATGATAATTAGGTATGATAGAACAGAACTAGTGAGATTAATTGCACAGGTCCCACAGTACACAATAAAGCAACAAAAAATATGCAGTGTGTACCTGTGAATTGGTTACATACTTCCTAGATTAAGTGCCATGATAATGCAAGGCTAGGTCATGCACAGTCCAAGTGATTGTTTAAGCTAGTATGTAGCATTCTGTGCTAGTAAGTACTACAAAACACAGTCCTCTGACAAAGTGTAGTATATAAATATTGCCTAAGGGGGGGGTCACATGACCACTGTTATCATTATTATAGTGGAAGGAAATGTGTGTACATTTTTGTGTACTATATTTCTGGATATATATATATATAAAATGCATTTTATTTATATGAAGACAAATGGGATGAGGGGTACATTATGAAAAACAGACTGGGTATGTCAAGAAGGTGTTGCACTGTGTGTGGGATGGATAAACAACCAAACAAACATTAAACAGTACAGAAAAAAAAGACATAATTTTGTGAAGACATAAGGATACAGTGAAGATGGCTGGACACAGGCATACAGAGGGTGGACAAATAGTGATGTGGGGTGGCGTATGCATAAGGTGTGAGGTAGGAAATACTAGGAAGGGAAACATGCCATTTGAGAACTAAGAGGTGCTGTTGACCATAGGAAGGGTCTGAGGGTGGCCCAGGGAGCTACTCAGACAAAACCATCTACACCTGATGATCCCATGTAGTCAGTTCCAGATGGCACTTGACCTTTCTGAGGGCTGGAGACCGATACTGGGCTGTAATCTCCACTGCAGTTTTTACAGATGGTGGGATATGAGTGTCCAGCTGAGAAATGTTTTCTACCCACATCCCCATGAAGAGTCTTGCTATGTGGTGAAGAGTGGAGAAGGTTCCAAGGCCTGTTGATATTCGTCATCAGGGTGCCTTCAGATTAGAAACACAATGGGAAGGTGCTGTAGGTGTGGCAAGTTATTAAAATATTCCAAAATCTAAGTTAGATAGCAATGATGCATACCCCATCTTACCACCATGATTCCTACCTCCTGAGACACCCATCCTACTCAGATGTGTCTCATGTTGAGCTGAAATTAAATAGGAGAAGTGCGCACAATATTAGTACTCTCTTGATGTTATACTTTTATCTTAACACTACAAACAAAAAAAAAAAAAGAAAGAAAATCTCTGTGTGCTTGAATTTCCCAACAAAACCACTGTATACCTGTAGCCTTTATCAGTAGGAGGCTCAGATCCTGCGAGATCTCCACTTTTTGAATAGTCCATCATATGGACTCAAAGGCTGCTGTGTAATATAAGTGTGAATGAGATACATAAATATTTTCACCTTCTTCACACAACATGCAGGCACCTTCTGTCTGTATATGTTACCCGTTATCTCAGATTTGTAGGAAACCAAACAAACCAAATAATATACCAAAATGTCAGAGCTTGTGTAACTAGTCCTGAAGAAGAAGCACTTTTCATGCAGAGTTTCTCTGCTCAGGGACATATTGCTGCTCGATTGCATGAAGTGATACATACATCTACTTCCTGCACTTACCTGGGAACTGAAGAATATAAAATGGCTGTTGCGCTTATGCTGCTCATTTTGGCGCTGTTTTACTAGAGTGGAATAAAACAACTGATTGGCATTCATGGTAGTATGCCTTGTTTCCCTGTATAGTCCACAAAAAATGTTTTATACTTGCAGAGTTTAGGTTATCTACATTTTGGTTGGCAGTATTCCACAAGTTGTGCAGTACTGTTATTATAGCAGTGAGACTTTTCATAGCTGTAGATAGTATGCATTTTGTTGTTAAGATTACATTTTCCATTCACACTCCAGCTCAGATATCAGGGTGGCATGATAAACTAGTAGGCATGTGCTTTACCTGTTTTTCTGTACATTTTATTGACCACACAACAGTAGTGTTGTTATAGCTGGGGAGGTAGTTGTACAATGCAATGTCTGCAGAGCATCATGACTACAAAACTTGACCACACAAGATACATGGGCCATCTACAACTAAGTCCACTGGATACAAGTGGGGATAGCAGAACAGAACAAAACCAAACAGAAAACACCAAATTTATTCAACAAAATAAAGCTTTCGAGAAACACCTTTCATCAGTATTAATAAAACATTTAAAACATCCAATTTATATTCTAATAGAAAACAGCAAATGACATAGCCAACCAACTGCAATACGGAACCATTTTAAAGACGTGTATATATATATATATATATATATATATATATATATATAAATATATATATATATATATATATATATATATATATATATATATATATATATACATATACATATATATATATATATATATAAAAATTACATAATTTACATATAAAATTTCTGCATTTTTAAAAGCATAAAAATACATGTTAAAAATACATGTACAAGAAACACACATGAATTCACTTGTATTGTTTCTGTTTCGCTACTAAGATTGGTTTAATTGTAATTAAATTATGTAGTCCAAGATGTCTTTCAGCTTGTAATAAAGTAATCCATTTATATTCAACCACATCTAACTTATTATTTAGAACACCACCCCTTAAATCACTAAGCACCAACTGTAGCACCTTAAACTTAAAATCATGTATCGAACCCCTATCCATAATGTGGTTGCCAAAGCATTAGTAGCCACTGACCTTCCAATATCAGACTTATGTTCAGTAATAAGGTCTTTTAACTGCCTTGAACATTTACCTACATAGAAGCAATCACATTGTGCACACGTTGCTATATATACAATTGCTATAGTATTACATGTTGCTTGGCACTTTATTTTCTAAATCACTTTAGTCAAAGGATGCTGGAATTGTAACTTTTCACAGATGTTTCTATAACAACTGCAATTATGACAGGGAGCTTGTACCTTATTTGTTTGAAAGTGGACCCCTAGAATTAAACCTAAAATCTTTATAACATAATTCTCTTTTTAAACATATGCTATTTCTGTATACAAAACGTGGTCTAGCACCTAAAATCTTTACCAATTCAGGCATAGAGGTTAGAATTCATCAGTTATTACATATAATAATTTCTACTTGTTTAGTTAAGACATTATATGTAGTAGCATACCTAAGTATTCCCCTGGTCATTACTAGCTGGTGATTGATGTTGCATTAAACCACTGAAAAACGGAGCACCAGTTGAATTCCCTTTCTCTAACAC
The DNA here is from genome assembly GCF_019279795.1 of Protopterus annectens. Classification (NCBI taxonomy): domain Eukaryota; kingdom Metazoa; phylum Chordata; order Ceratodontiformes; family Protopteridae; genus Protopterus; species Protopterus annectens. The sequence continues at coordinate 1,815,379,630 of NC_056743.1, forward strand.
CTCTTTCTTAACATTTAAAACAAGATCCTTGTCATAGCCCCTATTACTAAATTCATGGGCCATGACCTCCATTTGTTCATTACACTTAGTATCATATACAAAACTTGACCACCCATACCCAACCCTAGATATACCCCTTTAAATACCACTGGGGTATCAAAACTTGTCAGATACATTTGTGAAGAAGCATGGCTAGGCTTAAAAAGGCCCCTCATGGTTGTTAGCTTACTAATCCCCTGTGAACCTATGAACCTATGAGCTATCCTCTGCCTGGTAACCGAGAACAATGTATAAGTCAAGCATATGCTGTTAGATGGTATTTGCACATAGCATGTCAGCTGATGAGTTTACAGGTTACCCTGTGTGGGGAACTATTATGTGGTGCCATAGCAGAAGGTATTAAGTCCTACATATTGTGATTATGCTGTTTTGTGAGGGGGTTACACATGCCATGTCAGATGATGAGTTTCCAGGTTATACTCTGTGGGGAGCCATTATGTGGCACTATAGCAGAAGGTATTAAGTCTTGCATACTGTGATTATGGTGTTTGCTGAGGGGGTTACTCATACCATGTCTGTTAAAGTTAGGGTATTCTCAGTGAATTCACTATAGTACATTAAGGTAAAATAAGGCTTGAAAATATAGAGTCAGACAATGCATTCAGTTTCGAGAAAGACAGTTTATTAGAAAGGAAAGATGAGCATGAAATGTGCAGAAAATACAGAAATACAGGATGTTCCTTTCTCAAGGAAAAGATGTACATAGCAATGGTATGCTAAATAAAGAGGCACATGCAAGACCATGCTTACTGCATCTGCTGATATTCTTTGCAAATGGTAATGCTAGTGACCCACATCACCCCCCATCCCATGGCTATTGAGCTAATGTCTGATGTAGAGTGAACCTGGACCATGCACTGGCCAGCAAAGCCTGAGCATAACATTTCATGCATCATGTTTACTGCTTTGCCATATGTATGTTATGACCTGTAGTTGTTAACCAGATGTTGCTGCTTTGCCATTGCTGTTACACATAGTACCTGTCACTCCCTAGGGATTCTTACTGAGCGTACCGCATCCTGCTGCTCCTACTGGTACTGGTGGATGGTGTAATGAAACCATGTAGCTGGGATATCACATCTGTCTTTGTAACATCATATTGTGGAGCATGGCATAGACTGCAGACATCTTGCTGTCTGTATTAGGTGAGTATTGAAGGCAGCCCCCAACGTAACCACACATCAAACCAATCCCTTCAGTAGCCCAAGCACATGCTTTATGATATTCCATATTTGGGTATAAACAGTGTTGAAATTCATCTTAGCAACAGTTTAAGGTTTTACACAGGGGGGCATAAGCTAGGGTTCAAGGGTATAGCCACCATCATCTGCAAAACGCAACAATTTTGGGGGGGAAGCTGGGGTTGTTACATGCATATTATGCATATATATATCAGCATGTATTCTGTAGGTTCATAGGTTATTATTATGCTAAAGACCACTAGGGCCTTACAATCCTAGACACATATCGCAAACCATTTGGGTCCCAAGTATCATACACAGGGGAAAGGGCATGTTAGTAGGCAGGCAGCTAAGGATTTATAGGGGGAGCGTTAGTTAGGATAATACATTTCGTATCGATTAACTTTTTCTCTAAGGAACATGGGCCAGACCAGGGGTAGATTTATGATTTCCCATCCAGTTGTCAAGGTTTCATTTGAATAGGGTTAGGGATGAACTCTGGTTTACATGGATGGAAGCCTATGCCATAGTTTGGGGATTTTTTGGGACACATATCTGTTTCTCCAACATGTTCTGCTTACGTTACAAGAAGTGAATTTCAGATCCCTGGACCTAGTATTTTTGATGCTGTTTGTTTTGCACATATGCAGCAGATCAGTCAAGGCTTAATCTGAGGAAACCCTGTAAGCTAAGCAAAGATTACCACTCAGCAGCCTGTAGGAGACTGAATTTAGAGACAGGGCCTTTAGGTGATCAGTGTAGGATAGGGTTTTCATGCCCTGAATTCTCCTGGTGAGAAACCTTTGCGGGCATTCTAACTGTAAAAAGTGTATGGTTAGATACATGCCAGAGGAGGTATTGTATTCAATAATAGGTGTGATAAGGGCCGAGTAGAATGATACTATACTTTCCTTGGATTTGGATGCCATACCCTTACCTATAAGTTGGGCAAGATAGAAGGATTTTCTTATTATCTTTGCTACATGTTGGCCAAAAGCCAGACTACTGTCTACATATGTTCCAGATCCCTTAATACTGGGTTGACACTTAGGGACATTTTATTGATGGAGTAATTAACTTGGTTTCACAATTTCCCAAAATACATTATAATGCAGTTTTTGGTGTTGAGGTTTGGCACCAGTAATTTGCTGTATTAAATCCAATTGCAAGATGTTTGTGTCTTGGGTGGAATCTATAATAGCTCCCAGTTTATAGTCATCTACAAACTTGAGCCAGAGGCCTTTAACATCAGCTTTTACTTCCAAGAAGTAGATGCCAACCAGCAGCCGGCACAGTACATAGCCCCAGGGTACTCCACTGGTGACCAATCTCTTGATAGTGGTGGTCTCACTGATCCTGACTTCTTGGGTCATGACTGTGAACCAACTGGTAACCCGTTAAGTTTTTTAAGGGTTTAGAACTAGCTCAGAGAGCTTGACAACAATGCCTAAGTGGGGTATTGTATCAGATGCCTTAGCCAGGTCAAGATATGCAGTATGTATTGTTTTACACTCACCCATTGTCTTGGTGACCCTCTTAAAGTAGTCTACCAGGTTAAATAGGCATGTCCGTAGGTTAATAATGTCCTTGATTATCATTTCCATGATAATTTGTTCCATGACTTTGCATATTAAGCTTGTTAGACTGCTGGGTCTGTAGTTCTCTTTGCTTGTTGATGGTCCATCCTTGTGGAGGGGAATGACTGTTGTGATCCTCAATTCACTTGGAATGTAGCCTGTTTCAATGGTATAGATGAAGAGTTTCTCAAGTGGTCCCAATAGATAATGTTTTAGACTGTTCTGGAGACAACTAGGGATATTTTTGGGACCCATGGAGGCCCTGTTCTTGGTTTTAGCGAGTGCTGCCTGTACCAGGTCTCTCCTAACAGTTGGGAGAAGTATGTTAAAAGGGATTTCACCTTGTGGAGCAGGGTTGAGTTGGGGGAGGTGAAGTTTGAGCTGAATTTATCAGCCAGTATATTTGCTATGGTCCCCTAATTGGTGAAGGTTGTACCATTCAACCCCAGTTTAGCACACTGTTGAGCATTACCTTTAAGGTTTTGGACATAGCTGAAGAAGGCCTTCTGATCATATTTAGCCTGTGAAGCTATCTTAACCTCATATATGGCCTTGTTGGACTTAATTAGACCTCTTAGTTTCTTGTTTAGTTGTATAACAGAGTACTTGTCTTTAAGGAAGTTGCATTTCTTGATGTTGGCCATGAGTTTTTTATATACCCTGCTTAGGTGAGAATTCTACCTGCAGAGTTTATTTACAGTGTTTGTTTTCGGTTTATTTCTGGTAGGTATGGCATCTTCTATGCTGGCATTCATATGTTTGGTTTGTATAGTCACTCTGCATAGGTAGTTGTGGTCTCCTGGTTGGGGAGCCTTGAATTCTGACAAACTGTCACTTAAAAGGATGTAGTTTTCCTTTGAATAATACCTAACTATTGCTGGTTTAGCTGGATTTTCTCGGTTGATTTTTGTGGTCGTATCCAGTATGTTTAATTCTTTGGATGGAGCATGCACTATCTGTTCAAGGGAGTTTTTGTTAATAAAGTCCAGGAAGTGCTGTGCCTGTGAGTTTGAGGCCCTATACGTTTCCCAGTCTATAGAGGGGTAGTTAAAATCACCCATGAATAGGGTGTTTGATTGGATGAGGAGTGCCTCTAGTAGGTTTAAGTAAGAGTTGTGAGACTATCGGTTTCCTAGACGATGACCAATAGCTAGCCATGATATGGTGAGGGACCTTACCTATGGTCACTTGCATGTGGATATGCCTCATGGTATCATCCTATTTAATCAACATGGAGGTATGTTTGTTGCTAAGAAAGATCAAAACATCTCCACCTTTGGATTGGCCTGTGCTGTTGTTGGTGTAAATGTGTGGAAGCCACTGTAACCTTGCAGTTCTGGAGTTCTACAGTCTATGACTGCCATTACTTCTCAACAAGATGACCCTGTGTGAAATCACTATATTGAAAATGGACGTACAGGTCTGTTGTATTCTAGAAGCATAAACGATAAGAGCTGCAGGATGAAGCAGACGCATATTGTTAACAATCCCCTTGTGTATTGTAGATTACCTGGTAGCTGGATGAGTGGACATCTTTCCTACTGATGCATCTCTGGGACTATGCCTTTATGGTCATTTGAGTGTAGTCTATGGCATCCAGTATCACAGGAAAGTGACCAATGGTACAGAAGCCACTCATAATCTAGTGTACCTTCTCTTCAGTCCTAAACAAATATGTGCCATTAACATTTTAGCAGCATGAAGTTGCAGGGCATCTGTGAAGTAGAAGGCTGAAAAATACACCATGTGTCCACAGTTGGTAACTGAAAGGTCCTTCTAGCTAAGAAAGAACTAAACACACCTGGTGTTATTCACAGAGATAGGAACACCACACATTCACTAAGATTCATCATGTGGGCAGGCTCCGGAGGACATGCCTTTGCACTATTGAACCACTATCTGGTTGTCAGTGAAGCCATGGTAGGTCAGGTACTACTAGTTGTGATTTCTAGCCTTAGGTCTTTGAGGACTCACAATATGGTCAGCAGAGTTAGTGGCTATAGCAATATGCTGCTGCACTTGCAAGTACGTTTCTATCTATGTCTCTGTAATGTCCCATAATTAGACTGCATGATAGTTGTATTAATGACTATGAATTGTAACCTTTTAGCCACTTCATTTACATGGCACCATGCACTGACTTACTTATGACTTATCATTACATCTCTTTATGCACTTATTTATATACATGCTGCAATGTACAAGGTCTTGTGCACATGCACAGATAAGGTCTATTAACTGGAAATACCCTACTCATTTCCAATAACCTTACAGGGCAGCTGCAGTGGTGCAGCGGTTAGCGTTGCCGCCTCAAAGCAAGAGGTTGTCTGGTTCGATTCTTGGCTGGAGTGCCTTTTGTGCGGAGTCTGCATGTCCTCCCTGTGGTCACGTGGTTTTCCTCCAGATGCTCCAGTTTCCTCCCACCTCCTAAAAACATGCAGTAGGTGGATTAGACACTCTAAATTGGCCCTAGGTGTGAGTGTGTGTGTGCCTTCTGTGGAAGGTTGGGCGCTGGGCTGGCAACTTGACACCATAAAACTCCACTGCCAATCATGAGTGGACAGATGATCTGCTGTGGTGACCCCTAACCGGGAAAAGCCGAAAGAAGAAGAAGAAGATTGCCAATAATTTTACAAAAGCCCCTTGTGTGCTACAAAACTTGTCTGTGAATTTCAGCCATCTTCTCAGAATACCAGCCCCAAACCCAGTTAAACATTGGTTAGGTCATGTGTGGTAAAAGAAAATTGAAGCAAGGGAGAATCCATGAACCCCCAAATGGGGGACACAGTCACACCCCATCCCATAACTATTACTAACTGTACCACTTCAGAGCATTCCTCTCAACCTCTTAGTCCTAGAAATGTAGACCAAAAAATACTGGGGGAATAAAGGCCCAAAAATAGGGACAGATTTTAAATGCTGCTGCTATAAACTTAGAGAGTTGATAGAATAAAAGATTTTGGGTTTGCATGTATTTTATGAAGTATATGAAGTCTGAAACTCAGATGTCTGTCGTTATTTAGTGACTTCACTTCTCAACGATTTGCATGAGAATCACACATTTTGTGAGGAACAGAACAAAAAAATATTAGGCAAAATTCTGGACATTCTGAATAAATCTGGACACCTGAGAGTTATGCCTTAGAGTAAATGGAGTAGGTGACATTTCTTTTATCAAAGAATATACATTTATTCTGTAAGAGTAGGTGACATTTCTAAAGTCATGCTGGAGAGATATATATATCTCCCAGAGACTGCCACTTCTCTAGAACAAGCTTCCAATTCACATGAAACAGAGCCCCTCCTGACCCTTTTCAAACGCAACCTAGATCAATGGATGGGTGATTGCAAATTCACTCCTGGGGTGGTGCCCATGTCCCTCTTGGATGGAGGAAGTTGGTATTAACTACCATAGTCCCTTACCTCTGTGAACTTCACTCACCTAACCCCCAACAATTGGGGCAACTCAGGATAAATATAATTATGGTTGTAAGGGCTCTAGGGCCATTAGCCTAGTAACCATCTATGAAGTTATGAACCTAGGATGAGGGGCAAAATATTTTTTGTGCTAGTTTTCTCCAAATACCACTGCACTGAATTTTTATGGTTGTAAATGCGTACGCTTTATGAAATCTGACTCTGCTGTGCTCAGCATTTTACAGTATCCAATAATCTTCTTTTAATGCAGAATTCTTCATTCAATGCCATTGTTCAGAGCTTGACAAGAAACAGCTGTCTGAAATGCATGTCAGGATGGGATCATAATTATGGATATAATGGTTTTTCTTTAATCTTAGTGGAGATTAGCAGTGCTGCAACTTATCCAAAGACTGACAACCACTTTAAGACTGAAGCAAAGGATTTCATTATACAGAGTAGCACAGCAGGTAAAACAGAGGAGCCATACAATGTATACATTCTTATAATGAAGCACAGCTGCCATGAATACAAACGTTTCTAAATTTCATTGTTAAGACAATCAGGAGTGCAACAAAGCTTTTCATTGTTAATTAGTTAATTAATTTATTTATTAACCATGGTAGACCACTGATCCAAGTTGGCCTTTTTTCATGTTCAGACTGGGGTTACAAAACAACAAAACATCAGGTCTGAAGCATGGTTATTATTTACAAAAGCTGTGAAGCTGAAGAATGCCAAACAGTAGATATTTAATGCAGATACTGTAAAAGGCCATACAAAGATAAGACAATTGAATTACAGTGCAGTCAGCAATTGTACTGCAGTCTCAGTGATGTCTAAGAAGAGAGGTTTGTGCTTATTTAAGGAGTATAAACTGGTGCAAAACCTGCAAAATGTTCAATTCTGGCAGAAAAATCATTTCAGCCATGCCACACAGAAATGGTCCATTTTCACACAGTGCAAAAATAGGGTGTTCCACATTTTGACTATTTGTCACACATTGCTAGGGTCTATATTTCACATTGGCCCCTTAAGTGGTTGAAACCTATGCTGCCAATTCAAAACATGCTGTAAATACCTGTAATTCATTTTTTGATAGGTTGCACTTAAAAGTTGCACATTTTTTGTCGAATATCATTAAAGCTTCTGTTTCCATTTCTGCTGTTTACTGTTTTAGTCTTATTCATTTTTTTCATGATGCTGAGCGTATTTCATTGAGTGTTGTATTTTTAATGGATACAAGCAAAGACATTGCAAGCGTGGACAGTACTTCCGACCAGGACTGTGTGGCTATGCCACCCAAGAAGATAAAGGCCGAGAAATCTAAAAAGAGAATGTCATGGTTTCATCATGAATGGCAAACTGATTTTGCATGGTGTGAAGCAGTTCAGGACAACGTGTTCACTGCTCACGGTACGATTTGTTAAAAGACCATATTGGTGGTGTACAGTGGAAAAAGTGAATTGCTAAGTCACAGCCATTAGGAGACTCATATAAAAACACACTGGTCTGTGAAACTGTCTGCCGCTGACAATTGTTTCAGGACAGCAACATCATTAACTGGAGTTGATAAACAGGCAACAGCAGCAGAATTGGTAAGGATCTATCACAGTGTGTGTCAATACATTTCCTACAATGCTGCAGACTGTGGTGCTAAGCTCGGCCACCAGCTGTATCTGGACTTGACCATTTGCAAGAAGATGTCTTGTGGCCACACTAAGGCAGAGACATTGGTGACCAGTGTACTCACTCCGAAGTGAGTCAAGTCAATCGTTAAGGATTCGACAAACAGCACAGCAAGATTTTCTGTGTTGACAGACGCATCAAATTTGAAGAATCGCAAGATGTTTCCTGTACTGCTGAAACTAGCTTCTTAACGTTGTTGAGCTCAACAATGAACATTCTACTTCTGTATCAAACATGATATTTCAGGTCCTGGCTGACAATGGTGACATCGTTAACATATCGTCAGATTCAGCCAATAATACCAGTGTCAATTATAGGCACAAGCAGTCAGTCTTCACAGAGTTGCTGAAAAGGAACAACAAGATCATCAAAACTAACTGCAACACGCATTGTGATTCATAATGCACTGAAGAAGATAACTGACGAACTGGACTGTGATGTTGAAACAATGGTGATGTCCGTTTATAGTCATTTCAGCATAGCAGCGAACCACAGAATGGACTTACAAAAGTTTTTTGAATTCGTGGAATTGGAGTACCATGAACTGTTGAAACATGTACCAACCAGATGGCTGTCTCTGGGTCCTGCTGTCAGTAGGTTATTGGAATTTTGGCTGGCGATCATTTCATATTTTGTTTCTGTAGGAGTGAATGCACTAAGAGAGTTCATGCAAATCTGGGCATAGAAGAAGACACATATGATTGTGAATCAGTGAAGACTAACACCAAGAAAGCTTACTTATGCTTTGTGCAAAATATCTGCAGTGTTTTTGAATTATCTGTTCAGGAAGTGGAGCAGGAAGATTTTACATTCGTTGTGCTGTTTCGGTAATGCAGGACATGAGAACAAAAATTGAGTCACACATAGCAGATACATTTTTGGATCCAAAACACATGCTGTTCTTGAAAATGAAGATATGCAGCCATTCCAGGTGTCTATTGTGGGAAATATTTGTGCTGCTCTCAAAAAGGGTTTGATGTACCTGAACAAGTGTTTTAATTTCAGAGGATGGTATCGGTTTTGCACTAAGTCACTTGTCACTCAGCAAACTACCAGAATTTAAACAGATAAAAGCTGCGTGTGCTATCATGGGCTTATTGCATGAAGTTGACATGGACGCATTGTGTGATGAATTCTGCACAACTAAAGCTTGACATCCATTTCTCCTGATTCGACTCTGCCATCACTGTGGGACAAATGCCAGAAGTTTTTCAGTGCAGCGTGTACGACTGATGCATTTCTAGTTAACTTGTTAAGTTGTATTGGTTGCGTTATCATTGCCTGGGAGCAATCGAACTGCAGGATTTCCTGAATTACAGCAAGACCTGCAGTGAGTTTTACAAAGTTGTTTTGCATGATGATAAGCTGCTACTATCAGCAGGTAGAAGTGAAAAATATTATTGGAGAAAGCGCCCAATGGCTTTGAGTGAAACCATACCAAAGAAATAGACTGAGTCTTACCTAACGCTATTCGGCCTAGTATTGTTTTTCACCTGTAGTTCTGCTTGTGGTTCCCTGCATGTATCGTTGTTGTTAGCTGTTTTTGTACTTACTGCCGTTACTATTTTTTCACTCTTCACTGTAGCAAATCAGTCCCGCTAGTCACTTGGTGCAATATGCGGAAATGTTTTTGATGTTTCCTGCTTGTACTGTTGTTTGAATGATAGATACTAGTATGATACTAGACTAGTCGAAATTAAAATATTATGTGGTTAATTATCTAGCTCAAGTTGCTGTTAGGTCAGTCTTTCCTGGAGTTCATTAGCCGTGGTGGATTTTACTGTAGGCTTATTGTTTGTTGTTTCTAGAATACCTGATATCCAATCCAATAAACAAAAAAGCATAAATAATTTGATATAAATACTTATTTTATAGCAGTTATGTGACAGTTTTGTACATTAGAAAAGTGTCACAAAACTGTTCTAAAGCACACATTTTATAATGCAAAATTACAAAATTTCTATGTCCCTTCAGTGCTTGGATGTCAGTTACTCTGGATTTTCTCTTTAAAGTATGGCAACCCTAGATAGATTCTGGGAAATAATTTCTGAATAGAATGGGGAAATAGCAGAAATACGTAAGTAAATTAATCATAGTGGGACATGTGAAGATTAAAAGGTTATAGTCTGAAATCACAATGTTATTACACACAAATACCTTCTACTATGACACACACCTGGTAATAGTTCATAAAAGGTTCTGTGGAAGTAATTGTCGTGTACCACAGATGTAATGGAGAGCATAGCAAACAGGCTTCCAAGCTGGAGAAAAAGGGATAAGCATCTCTGAAACAATTATGTTATGTTCCAATGCCATAAAATTATGACAAACCATAAAGAGAGAGAGAGAGAGAAATAACCCTTGTATTTGGCTTCATCTGAAAACATCACGTAGATATTCTTATTTTTTTTTTATTGAGGAGAAAATACTTTTTTCTAAATTCAGAATGCCTCAAGCATTCCATAAGGGGTCCCAGAAAAGAGCAGGCCTTTTTTTTTTCTGGTAAATACATATCTAATCACCAATGTCATGTGTTATCAGATAGAGCAGCATCTGAGAAGCAGAGATATAATAAACCCTGAGAATGAACTGATGAAATTATATATAACAAATGTGGATAGCATTATAAAAGATGCAGTGAAGTTGTCAGAGATGCACTGTGTAGGGTTTCTCTCTGATTTATGGCTCAATATGATTTCTTAGAATATGGCCTCTCAAGCACCAATTAAACACTATAATAAACACATCCAATGAAAAGGAATTAGAAGTAGATATGAACATCTCGATCAGGATTTTGGCAGTCACAGAAGCAGAGGTGTGTTATTTTGTGACAACGTACTGCACACCCAAATATGTGGGGGTTAATCTCACAGCTTTGTCATGACTAATGTACCTCACTGAATGTATTTTCTTGTACTCTTGATAATGAGATAAGCATTTTTAACCCACATTCATTTAAAAAATAACCATTTGTTTCCTAATAAGATCTCAAAGTCATATTTTTGGGTAATTGCTTTTTTTATGTAATTTTCCTACCTGATCAAACAAAAAAAATTCTACTGTGTACCACTCTCTCTGCTTAGTGAATCATTTGTCTTGCATATCTCCAAAGCATAATGGGCAACTCCTTATGTTTTTTAGAAGTTAGACAAGAGATTCTGAGAACCCCTCCACGAATACTGATTATAACCCCTACTCAGCTACACACCTCACACCTAACCACCTGCTGTATAACTATACATGTAACATTGCTTTGTCTTTCATTTTATATCAGACCATGCTGCCATATCAATACTTTGTCTTTCATTTTGATAACTAACTGTATTCACAATTAGCTTAAATGCAGAACAATATAATAGCAAAAAAAAAAAAAAAAAAAAAGCTATGGAAGTAAAACTGACATGATTTGAGAATGGAAATACTAAGTGCTGAGAAAGGCAGTTTGGGAAGCAGAGCCACTGAATGGCAGGATCTACCAGTCACAGATCTATGGTCTGGGGTACAAGCTTGACCTCTTTGTTGGGAACACTTGTTCTCACTGTATTTGAGTAGGTGTTTTCTGAATAGTTTTGTTTCCTACTACTTGAGAAAAGCATGCTGATTCACTGGTACACTAAATCACATATCTTGCATTTATCTAAGTAATGGATGAAAGGATCCCAGCATTGGTCCACCCACCTTAATAACAAACAGTCAATTAAATTAATTAGGACAAGCATTTGATGACAATACAGGAAAGGGTAAATCTCTTAAACTGTACAATACTTACTAGGAAAAGTACACTGAAATGTCTCCATAGCAGTGGAATCGGTGTGGAATAAAGGATGCTATATGCCAGAGGATATGTCTGTGATGATCTATACCAACTTAGATGTTCTCATGATTAAGCAAATGCTCTACAATATAATGTAGCCTGTTGGATTAGTGTTTCCATGAAAAGGAAAGGTTTATACATATCTTTGTTCACTAAGTTTCTGTTTAACATCCGACAACATATTATTAGCACTTCTGCTGAAGTGATGGAACCTGTATGAGCAGGAGTAGAGTTTAGCTCTGCTAGGTTGCTTTTAATGTTGAGTATTAAGATTAAAGCATACTGAGACTGAAAAAATATAAGCCATGCACTGCTGATGACTGTGATGTTACAAAGAAATTTCTTCAAATATGATGTACGCAATGTGTAAGATTTAGCTTTGTGGTCTGGGGAGGAAGCAAATTTTTCCATATAATGTTTACCCCAATTACTTCTTAGATTAATATCACCATCGTACAAGCAATAAATAAAATGAGTACTTGGAAAAGGTGGCAAGGGAAGTTAGGCCCCAGTTAGGTTTCCTTGGCAACAGGTTTTACTGTGCTTCTTTCTTTTATTGACTCTATCATTAATAGACACTACTAAAGAAGAATACAGCCTTTAAATACAAATGGTCCTGTATACTGTATTATGAAGTTGCCATGGCCAGATTTAAGTATTTTGGTTAAATTTCTTCCATTCTGTTGTTTATTTAAATTATACTTTATATTATATGTAAATAGTTATAATTATTTAACAAGATCTCAGCTCACAATGCAACTTATTAAAACCTAAACTGGTTACATGACCTTTTCTGCCCCTGACCATGCAGCATACCTCCTAAACTACATCAGCTCTGATGGCAACCTCTTAATAATCAACAGACTGATCAAAGCTGTGAATTTCTAGAGCCAATTCTGGGAGAATATTCATCCTAGAACCTGACCTTCATTAACTTCCTTGAACTTAAAGTCCCTTGACACTTTATATTAGTATGTAGATTAACTGGCATTATATCCTATATGCAGTGAAAGATTAGATTTTATTTACTTATACATCTTCATTGCTGCGCATGTACTTTGTATTTTAAAGATGGTGGCTGAAAAAGGAACATACTGAATAGTGGATCATAAGTAATGAAATAATCTAACTGCAAACAAGCCATCACGCCGCTGAATGCATTTTCTTGTCTGGAATTTCTGTGAAACTGCATGCCTCCTGTCCTCAGCTGTTCTGCTAATACACACAAGTGTGTATGTCTACACACACACACACACACACACACACACACACACACACACACACACACACACAAACACTTTGTGTGTGGCTTCCCAAAGACTTTTTAAAATGTTTTTTTGCAGTGAGGCAAGCCTCCACACTTCTGAACTTAACTATTTGCCAATTCTACTGTCACACCAACTCGAAGAAGGGTGAAATCCCCCCCAAAAGGGCATGACTGCTGCCAGAACTCACCAATACTGATTTCCTATGGAGGGGCTCCAATCCTCAGTGGGTTAAGATTTGGGCAAATGACACTTGAGAGTTCAATCTTTGACCACTGATAGGTTACCCCATGTGCGTGTGTGTGTGTGTGTGTGTGTGTGTGTGTGTGTGTGTGTGTGTGTGTGTGTGTGTGTGTGTGTATGAGACAGAGAAGGATAGTTATGAGCTGAACTACCTACAGAATGAATGGGCTATTTGCTGATATGTTCTAGAAGAAAACTTTCAGTTAAATTAATTATTTGAAACTCATTTTGACAAATTCAGTTGGTAATCATATTCTCATAGTAGTTACACAAATTTTCAGGTTAAAAACACAAAGAGTTTTTGACTGTATGCAGTTTATGGAAGACTTGTATTGATTCAAAAAGTATCTCAAAATGGACAGTTATTTACTTTTAAAATGAAAAGAGGAAAGGCATTCAATATCACAGTAGTCCACTTGCCCAATAACAGCAGCTGTATAAATGAAAAATTGAAATAATGGTTGTAGAATCTTCACATAAGTGAAATATTTTTGTTTTAAGAAAATAATTTTTATTAATTTGATATATTTACAATATATACACAGAAAGAAATGCAATCAACATCACATATTGTTATCCAATAGTACAGTATGATAGCCCAAAATATTTGTTGCTCTCTGGCTTTTCAGATGCAGGAAGTGGAACATTAATTAGTATTACTGATCTAGTTAAAGAAGAAATTATCACATCACAACCCCTTAAAAACATATTTATCTCTTCCAAATATACATTTAATTTTTGACAATCCATAAACATGTATCCAGTTAGCTTTTACATCTTTACTGCATATACAACAAAATAAAGAAGTCATTTTACTAAACTTAGAGATTGTATAGGGAGTAGCAAACACTCTATGTATATATTTTCACATAAACACTTTTCAGTATAAACTTGAAGAAGTTTGACTAACTGATGTAAGTAACAAAGTTTTATTCTTACCATTTATTGAGTCATAATCCACTACTGTCTAAAAGTTCCAGAATTTTGCATCAAAAATATTAGTATTTATAACTAACTTGCGATTATAATGACTAACCCGACTGCACTTGTTCTCATGCCATCTTGCAAGCTAAGCGAGGTTGGGGCTGGTCAGTACTTGCATGGGAGACCATCTGCAAGTATCAGTTGCTGTGGCTTAAATATTTCTCCTATGATCCTATAGTACCTTGCTGACCCTCTTCAAGTGCAACCTTGATGAGTGGATGGGAAACCAGAAATGTGTCCCAGGGGTTCCACCTTTGTCCCTCATTGACAGGGGCAACAGGATCTGAATGAGGTTTCTCTTTTGGGGATAAACTCTTGGCTAAGCTTGTAAGGGCCCCAGGTCCATTAGCCTAGTAACCTCCTATGATCCTATGATAACTTGGACAAGCTTTCTTTGCAGATCAATCTGCTTTTGATAAAAGCATTCATATATTCATATGGGGAAATAGTATTTTGTTCTTCTTCACTCCTCATTATCCACAAATTCATTTAATTTCTTACTGATGAATAGTATTAGCTGGTTAGCAGAATTATCCAACTTATATTCTTTCATTAAATATTCTGGGGACTTGCTTTTCATTTTTCAAAGCAATCAGGCCATAATACCAAAGCATTCCTTTGTAGTAAATTCATTTTAATATTGTTTTGAGTTTACTTATATCTAGAGGTGTATACAATGGAAAAGCACAAAAATTTCCATTTTGATATTAATGGAGTTGTAAAACATATTTCTTAATTCTTTTAAGAACTGATTTCATACATGCAGAGTCTAATGATTGAAAATAATTTCATTCTAAAGTAACATTTGTTAACCAGAAAAAAGGATTATTACATATTTCTAATTTATCATATTTAATAAACTTAATTTAGTATAATATGCTTCTGGACAATTTTCTATTGACTAATGTAAGTTGAATCTATTCAGAGTATAAGAGGGTTAAAACTTGCAGCAATAGAATACAATTTTACATCTGGGAAGCTAATACCACCATACTCCCATTTTGTTATATGATTTCTATAATCAGTTCTCAGCTTTTTTGGATACCATAAGAATGACGTTAAAATTTTTTCCATTTTCTTTCAAAGTTCTGTGTCTGGTATTATTGCTATTGCATGCAATGTATATGTTTACATATACCACTTGGGTAATATAATAATTCTCAAAACTAAAAAAAAAAAAATTAACAAGGAATTCTCCCAGTTATATTTATATTTATGTTTAAACTTACTATCTAGTAATTGATTTAACACTAAATTTTCTATTTTATTATTATTATATTTCAGCAGATACTTCTTGAAATTTTTAAATTTCCTCATCTATTTCTTCAATTTAATAATTTAAATCTCCTATTGTTAGTAAAATATCATCTGCAAAAAGCTGTATTTTAGATTAACAATCTCTGTTAATTGAGAATCCATCAATTTTTTTCATTGCTTCTTGTACTATCAGCTAAGGGTTCGATAATTAATGCTAATAGCAGAGGAGACAAGGGACAACTTTATGCCTTTGTTTAGAGTGAATCCCTTAGAAATGTAAGATCTAATTTTATTGTATGTTGTTAAGTCTCTATACAAGTTTTTTAATATTCTAATAAACTGTTCTGGAAATGGAAATGCTACTAAAGTTTTAAACACGTAGTTCCAGAAGAAAATCAAAAGCTGTCTCAATATCTAAGCTAATTACGGCCAATTTCTTGATCATCCCTTTTGCTAAATCTAAGATAGTTACTAACCTTTTTATGTTATCATACATTAATCTATTGACTATAAATAATTTTTGATCTTTATTAAATAATCTATTTAATATATATCTTAATCTTGTAATGAAAATGGAAATAACTATTTTATAGTCTACATTTAATATTGAACTAGGTCTATATGAGGAAACTAACGTATTATCCTTTCATTGTTTAAGTATAGGTGAGATTATAGAAAATGTCCATAAGGGAGGAATTATTTTGTCACTCTGAATTATCCTGAAAAAAAATCACTCAGTAATTCTAAAATATTTACCAGACATAGACTATATAATTCCATACTTAAACCCTCTAACCCTGGAGCTTTACATTTTTTTCCCTTTTTTAAATCTTTTTTAACTTCAGGGTAACAGGCTTATTCACCAGAGCTATTTGTTTGTCATTAAGTGTATTAGTAACATTTTTCTTTAAATATGTGTCAAGGTTGTAATCATCAGGATTATTATTTTTATCTTTAAGATCCTTGTGGAGCTTTAAAAAATATTAAGCATTTTCTCTGTGCCTGTGGTAAGCTTATTAGTGGGATGATTTCAGATATTATTGATTTATGCCCTTTTGCTTAACATATTTCTTCTGTTAGCTAATTTATGTAGATTGTTTGAAGTCATCACATAGCTGTGCAGTTTTATTTTTTCTAAAGCTATCTCCACTTTATGCCTTAAAACTGCTTGATATTTTGACATTTTAATGAATTCAGTATTATCCAATTTCTTTGCTTGTTTTTCAAACTTTGCTTTGCATATTTCATCCTGTATTTCTAACAACTCTTTATCCCACTCTTTCATTTTATTACTAACCAATCTTCCTATTCTCTCTTTAATATGCATTTTAAGGAGTGATATAGTATGAGTTTACTACCCTGACCATTATAATTCAAAGATAAAAAAAATATCAATTTGTTCCTTAAGTTAATTCTTAAATTCTTTTAGTTCTGTCATATATATATATATATATATATATATATATATATATATATGTGTATATATATATATATATATATATATATATATATAATATATATATATATATATATGTGTGTGTGTATATATATATATATATATATATATATATATATATATATATATATATATATATATATACTAGGAGTCTATAAATAATCTGAAATTTCCTTATATCTATTATCATAGTAATAATTATTGCATTATGATCAAACAAAGGATAAAGGATAGTTTTAAACTAATTTACTTTATTATTACTTTATTAAGTAAGTCTACAGAGGCATAAATCCTATCAATTCTAGTTTGTGTCTCATGTGCATAAGAATAATGAGTGAAGAATGGTGACTTATCTTCTGCTTTTACTTGTAAATCAAACTAAATTATTAATAATAATCCATCTATTTAGTGCTTTAGCTAATGCCAGCTTTTTAGCTTTCTTTTGTTCACTTGTATCTTCTATACTATATATGCAGTTAAACTCCCCTGATAAAATTAAACTGCCCTTCCAGTGACTTTATATTAAGTTTAAGTGATATTTTGCCACTATTGCACCTACTCCAGGGATTCAGTAAAATTTAACTAGTGTATAGAATTTGCCATTATATTTAATTATTACAAATGTATACATTTATTTGGGTTGATTAATGGATTCCATAACATTAGACATTACAGTGGATTTTCTCCAAAGTATAGCAGCCCCTCTTCACTTTTTGTTTTAAATAAGTAGATGATAACATTACATAACTTAAGTTATTTAAATATTGTATATCTTTATCTATCAAGTGAGTCTGTTGCAAGAATATAATGTCTCCTCCATTTAATTTTAGATAGCTCATTAATGGTTTTCTTTTGTTGCTATTATTTAACCAGTTTATATTAAGAGATAACAGATTAAAACTACCCATACTATGTATTTAAAAAGATGTATTTTAGAAGATAATATGGCATATTTACCCACCATACTAATGCAATTATATATAAGCCTCTAATGCATTCCTCCAACACTGTCTTCCATATTTTTTTGAATTATTCCTTTCTACAAACTAAACTACTAAAATTAATGAATAACAAAAACAAAGGCAAGTCTACAACTGTAACTGTATATATTGCTAATAAAACACAACCTAATTCATCAAAAAAATAACCAAAAGTCAAAATGACTTGCAAACAATTAATATAATATTGTATATAGGCCATAAATAAGAGACTATTAATTTAGGTAGCCATTTTGCTATTTAAAACTATTCTCCATTACTACATACAAGTTTAATAATCCTCTTCTATTAATCACATATATTATATAGTCCAACAAATAGTATATTATATGCCTATTTATGTAATAGTAGAATAAATTATCTATTAAATAGCCATACATTTTCACTCATTCAACATTATTATAACTAGATCTCTAAATAAATAAGTATCAGAGTGGGACTTAAAGAGATAATGACATTTGAAACTTACATATGACAGGTAATTGTATCATACTAAACTATAATCCAAAAGGGAAATCAATGTACATATATATTTATCATGCTAAAAGACACACACATATTTTATACATCCAACAAAACCTCTGAATTAATTTTTACACACACATATTTTATAAATCTAACAAAAACTCTGAATTATTTTTTAAAGTACAAGTGCCTATATCTCAGAATTGTGTTATACTCTTTTAGCATGACAAATATCAAACTATTTAAAAATGGTTTAGCTTATTAAACTACTTCATAAAATATGTACATTACAGAGGGTGCAGAGAGTGTCTTGGTATTTCTATGGAGTCAAAAATATTTGCGGTCTATATTTAATTAAAAAGTTGCAATGTGCTCAATTAAAATCCTATTCCCCCTTTCAGGATTCAAACATATTGAAACATCTCCTTTACTTTCTATAAAAATGGATGCAGTGATTTAGAAATCAAACACTCTAATTTCAGCTTTGACTTATGAAATGGGTTATTTTAGATATTTTTAGTGAATCTAATAACATGCAACATGTAAAAAGCTTTAAATTCAGATGAATAAGCTTCAGATTTCCGCTTTCAGATTATTTTCAAATATTTTTATATGATTTTCTTCATAAATTATATGAGATCTTGTACATTCACATTTCTGCCACATGCAGGTATATGTAATACACATCGTTCTTACAAGCAGTTTGTTTTTTAAATATATTTTTCTGTCTTATTTTCTAACTAGTATTTTATAGAGCTATTTAATTATCAGCTGTCTATTAAAGATTATGGTATATATATATATATATATATATATATATATATATATATATATATATATATATATATATATATATATATATATATATATATATATATATATATATATATATATATATATATATATATATATATATATATATCTCTATCGGATCTGTACAGATCCCTGATGGCACTTTCTGCTGAAGCAGAAATCACCGAACATACATTACCGAAAGTGCTGTTCACCGAAGCACCACCTTTGGTTATGTATGCTGGTTGTGCCATTTGCACTATGGTGCGGTTAGGGGAGAATTCCCTTTTCCCCAATGTAGAGCGACCTTGGAGTGAGAATATGAAAGTAGGGGATGTGGGAGGCACAGCCCTCTACACGGGGGATGCAGGGGGGGCTTGCTCCCCTGCATAAAAGAAGATTTATTTTTTTTTGAATGGACTTTAACGAAAGTGCTTTTTCTGTGAAAGTGCTTTCGCTAAAGTGCATTCGGTTATTGTGGTTTCGGACTATTGAACTTTCGTTCAATAGTCCTAGATCCATATAAATAAATATATATGTATACATATTTCTTCACTTACTGATGCTGTTCTTTTATTAATCTTATTTATTAAATATTTCATTCTTGTGTATTGCATATTATTCATAATATGTTTACTCTTCTTATTAATTCTAGCATTACAAGCAATCTTGACTATATACAAAATAATTCCTGCTTGTTTAATTTGAATGTGTGTTTTTAGCCATTGTAAACTGCTGCTCTGATCAAAGGTTCACATACTGACTCCAGAATTAGACTACAACATGTGAAAATGGCAAATCACAGCACACAGCAGCTGTTAATTTCCTCTGTATGTTTCATATCTCTCTTAGTTCTTTTAAACAGTTCAGACCTCTAACTTTGCTTCTTTTAATTAATATGTACAGTTAATATGTTTAGTTAGAATTAATAACATATTAACATTCAAAATGTAAGTAAATTATATGTTAACCTCTCAGTGTAAGACATTACTATAGCTTTTGTCTTACCAATTCTTCACTTCTAAGAAAAGAAAAATATATGTTATTTTGAAAAGATTATTCACATGTATACCTGAACAAAGAAAGAAAAAGAAAGTTATTTTCTTTTTTCACAGACATCATTGATGAACTTTGACCTATATTTTCTTCAGGACAGCTCAAGGCAGGAAGAATCCAATATTCTGGCAGACATGGAACATTTGTTCATTCTCAAGCGTTCTCTTAAGTTTTACTTGCATCATAAATGATATGTGTTTGAAGCTTAAAGTCCATTTAAACATTTTAGTTGCAGGGGAAAACTACTGTTTCAGAAAATAAAGGTCTTGCAATCAGAGAATGATAGTCACTTTATTTTTAGGCTTTTTAATTTTAAATGGAGTTTTCTAAGAATTCAACTTACTCTCTCTCTTCAGGGATATACTGTTCCATTGAATTTCTTCAGTATTATTAAGGATTTTATTCCTGTTAACAAAAGTGGCTGCCTCCTCCAGAGTGTTAAATATTTTTATTTCTTCAGAAATAAATAATTTGATCTTTGCAGTAAACATCAAAGTGACTTTAATATTGTTCTTTTTTAATTTCTTTGATCGGTGGTAAACAGGCTATTCTTTTACTCACTTTACTGAAATAACCATTGTCAAATCTCACTACATGTTCACCTGTTTTAATAGTTGGGCTGGATCATGCTGTTTTTCATATTTGATCTTTTTCTATGCTAGACATGAACTTAATTATGATTGAACATGGTGGTGGTGTGTTTTCCTTCTTTGAAGGTGCTCTCAGGGATCTATGTGCCCTTTCAATTCCAAAAGATAATATTTCAGGTAGATTTAATGTTTTATGTAGCCAGGTAGTTAAGATGTTGGTTATATTGTCTCCCTCATACTTTTCATGTATATCATAAATTCTAATGTTATTCTGTCTCAGTCTATTTTCTAAATCAGAACGTTTTTGTATGAGCCAGTTACCTTGTTTTAAAAGAAATTCAGTCTGAAACTCATCTCACAGGGCTCACTTGGTTTGTGTGTGTGTGTGTGTGTGTGTGTGTGTGTGTGTGTGTGTGTGTGTGTGTGTGTGTGTGTGTGTGTAGCAGGTGCCTCATCAGACAGCATTAAGGTGACCACTGGTGTCCTGAAAGGCTCAGTGCTGTGACTTTCGTGTTCAACATTTACTTTTCTGATCTCCAGACCATGATCTAAGACTTCTGGTTAACAAAGTTTGCTGAAGCTGAAACCCTTCAGCAGGAACTTTCACTTCTAAATAACTAGGTTATTAAAAATGAGCCCAAATTAAATACTAAAAAGTACAATATTGTTACATAAGGTAAACAACCCCTCCCCCTTTTATACAACATGCCACAGGAGCTATTAAAAGTACAGTATTGTTACATAAGTTAAACAACCCCTCCCCCTTGTATACAACATACCACAGGAGCTATTGCCTACTCTGGCAGATGAGACCTTCATTTATCAGATGGATGTAGCACTCAGGACTGCACCAACCCCTTTAGGCTATACATTATAGCCATGTCAATATTTGGAGATTAATCCAAGAACCTCATGTGAGAGTAGAACCCACAGTCTCCCAATCTTGTAGCACCAAAGGTGAGTGTGCTACCTGTTGAGCCACTAATGCAACCATAGTGGTGAGTCCTAATGCTGTATATGCCCATTATATGATGTATTATCACAGAAATATTCCTACAAACAAGCTCAGTACTTGCTTGCTCTCCTTCAATGTACAGTAGCTTGTATGCATCAGAAAGTCCCAAATATTGCATATTATTCAGTTAAGTATTACACATGCCACAAGCTATGAGGCACTCTATATGTATTGTACAAATCCTTGTAGTGTGTATTTTGCATGTGTTATAGTCTACCTGATAAATCTGTATGTTTTTTTTTTTATTTATTTAACATTTGTTATCCGGGAAAGTCCAACTTGGAACAAAGCCAATTTTCAGTGGAGGCCCAGGGAGAAATGCTCCAGATGGGAGAAATTGCATATTCTGTATGTACTACACAAGTTCCCATACTGCACTTTATTCATATATATTTTCTAAAGCTGCTACAGTGAACATTATTCTATACATTATATATAATTCCTGTATGTTACACAAGTCCTAATCCAGTTAATTAATCCATATGCATTATACAAGCCTCCGACTATTTATTAATTCATATATATTTGAAAGTACACAATGTCACATGACCCATGTTATTCCAGTATTTTCCATGGATTCCAGTGTAACATTAGTCACTCCAACATGCAAGCAGTATGACCCTAAGTGAGTTAATTCACCTTTTTGTAATCCCTAATTAAAATAACTATAAGACTCGCTGTGTCGAGGTATCAGGGAAATAAATGTTTAGCTTTAGAAGTTAGGTCATTATTTTATTTCTTTATTTTATTAAGCATATATTGTAGTTTTATGTACTTTCTAATCCATGTCATTGTGAGAGAATGACATCTTTAGTAATTGCAGATGGACTGCAATGTCAACAAATAGATAAATGAGTACATGTTCAGTACATGCTTTAGCAGAAATATTATTTATGGTACATCAAGGGGAACTTTTGCAATAGACAACAACAAATGGCTATTCTTACATTCATTGTTTTTTACTTTGATCTTATTTTGCTCTAAAAGTTTGCAGCAGTCCCCTCAGCTGCAGCCTGAGACTTCATCTGTCTTGTGCATTATACTGCTGATGGTCTCATACTTCAGTAATCGGAACTGATGCTAAATTGTTGTATTGTTTGAAATGATCTAGTTCTGCTTCAGAGAAAAGAGAGTTCTGTAAACACACTATTTTTTTACATTGTATTTCTTAGTTTGTTCAAGATTTTAGAACCTTTTTTTTCGTAGTACCTGTGATAGCTCTGAAAATGATAGCACCAGTTAACTTGGATTTCTGCTTTTACATCTTTATCATTTAAGTTATCTAGTAAATATAGTTGAAATTGACCATTTTTTCAAAGGATTTATACTCTAAGTGCATTATTTGTCTCACAATAGATCATATTTCAAGGAGTATGAATTTTGGAAATTGTTCAAGGTCAACATAAGCTTCAGAAGGCTAATCTATCTAGAGGACATTTTGTAGAGAGACTAAGTTAAAGCAGTATTGAATTCTCCACTTAAGGTGAAACAACAGGTGGGGGGAAAAGGAACTCATTTCCAGAAACCCCATTTTATATTCACTTGAAAATTCTGGAAGAAAAAAGCTTTAAAAACAAAGATTGAAATTAACTCTAAAGGGATATAATGTAAAATAAATATTCAATATTTAATAATCAAGCTTTTGGAACTCATAGCTATGAAGGGAATCTTGGTGATCAGTGATCATAGAGAACTGTTGCTGGTTCCGGGAACAAAAGGTAGTCTTTATTGAACACAGGGCACAGGTGAAAATCCCACAAGGGCAGACACTACTGGTCTTGCATTTATACAAATCCTGAAAACTGATTACCAACTATTGGTTGAGAAATATGTGAACTGGATCACCTATGTCTGACGGTTGATGTTGAGAGTAAAGGCTGTGAGCTGTAGTCCCAGTAGTACAGGGTTTGATTCTCTCAACTCTCATGTTGCCTACAGTGTGACATTGAGTAAGCAACTTAACCAGAAACTGCTTATGGGCAACTGGGAATTTTAGTTAGGCTCCTTAGTGGTGTCCTGGACTACAAGCCTAATAGCTACCTTTGAACCTTTCAGGATGGGATGATTAATTTCCTTGTTCATTTGTAACTCCTATCTCATCTAAGCCATTCACCTTAATTTGTACTCAATTTTCTGACTTAAAGAATAAAAAGGAGAGTATAGGGGTCTCTGATGATGAACCGAAAGAACAGTGAAGTGGCAGATTATGTTTTAATACGTTCACAACAAAAAGATATTTATTTTCAGAAATGGTAAAGCCATTGAAAGAGTACCATGAGTGGGGTGATAATTATGTTCCAACAAGAGGAAAAAATTATGATAATTAAGACTCTTCTGTCAAGAGGAAATAAACAGACTATATAAGGAAAAAAAATAACCACATCACTGGATTAATCCTATTCTTCTTCCCCAAATCAAGAAATAATGAGTGTATTACCCTGAAAAGTAACGCTCAACTACCCTCTCCAGGAAAGCCTAATATAACTCTATAAGAGAAGTCAGAATCACATGGGCTCATAAAGAAGAACCAGAAACCATGGCTTTAATAGAAGAACCGGTGAAAAACTTCATCTTTTGAAAGTGTGTAATCGGACAGGGATTGAAACTAGTGGCAAAAACTTTTTTTGTGTGTGTTTGTGTGTGTGTGTGCGTGCGTGTTTGTGCATGTATGTGTGAAATTATATGTTTGTGTATCCATGTGGGGATGTGTGCCTTGTGATGAGTTGGCACCCATTCAAGATGTGCTTGTATGACTTGCGCCCAATGAACGTCATGCTATTGTCTGGCTACCCATGGCCCTGCATTGGATTAAGTGGGTAATCATGGGAATTACTTCATTTTCAATAGGTATGAAGTAACAGCAAGGTCATAGACAACCTCCTTATTCTATACTTGTCCATGTTAGTGTGTGCTCAGTAGTATATAAAACTCAGGTATTGCATGATATTGGACGGATACTGCTACAAGTACTCATTTACTAGGCTTTACTGATACTACCTCATATTCTGTGGGCGTCATTATCATGATTATCAACGTACTTCACACAGTTTTCAGTGTTAAAACACTTCATTTTTTTCTGTAAAGAACTTGCAGAACTAGACAGACACAGTTAATAATGAGCAACATACAGATCTTAAATTATCTAAATAGTGACAGTAAAGTGTGCCAAATGAAAATATTGTGACAAAGTGAATGAAGACTTTCCTCACATATTTGAAGTGCCTGTGAGGGATGTTATGGAACATGAAAAGTTCATGTTAGAAAGCAGTAAAAGTTTCTCAGAACTATTCTAGATGGTACAAATAATCTGAGCCAGATGTGATATGTCTAGCTAATATAGTTAAGAATCAATGATTTTCTTGCATCGTGGAGGAATGTGAAACAAAAAGTTTTAGCTGGGAGAGTTCTGGTGGTCAGTTCCCCTGGTAATGACATGTATTTCACTAAAGAAGTCCTTCTGCAGTAAACTTTGTTTAACAATGCTGCAGGTGCAAAGACTTCTGATTGCAAACATGGATCTACTTCACAAGCTCGACATTTCCAAACTTCAAACTGCAAATGGTCGAGACTATAAGATCGAAATTTTGAAACTTCGAAAAGAAAAAAAAAAAAAAACATTTTTTTATGTTTTTGCAAGGGGCGAGCCCCCTTCACCCCTTACACCCCCGTTAAATAAATATACAAACTCTGAGATTGCACTACAGTGAGGAAAACAGTACATTTCCCGTTCAGTGCTATGTGGCGATCTCCATTCAAAACATTTGAAATTTCAAAACTTCGATCTTATGGTCTCGACCATTTGCAGTTCAAAGTTTTGAAACTTTGAGCTTGTAAAGGGAATCTGCACACACAGAAATAAAACTTGTATTATGTAAAGCAGTTTAATGCGCTGAATCAAGCAATTCAGATTGTAAATAGCTCTTGTTGCCTGTAGAATAGCATTATTCAAATTTTCCAGCAACAATATATATTTTTTTGTTTTTCACAGGACTTCACTCCACGAGTCCTCGACCTATAGTCAGCTGATTTGTTTTGTGGGGTGAAGGCAGGGTACCCTTGTTGTAGGGAGTGGGACAGTTTGCTGGTTCAGCTGAATGGTCTGTCTCACTTTCTTGGTGGTGTGCACTGTTCCCCATTGTTGTGTCTCCAAAGCCTGCTGTGTGCTGATGCTGTGGGCAGCTTGCCTCTGCATGATAAAAACCCCAGCTTGTAGCTGTGCAGTGCACTAGCACGTTCTCTCCATAAGTCCATTTTCCAAGGGTGGAACACTTTGCAATCCTACAAGGTGTCACTCAAGTGGTGAGTTAGAGTCTCCTTCCCTCTCCCCATAATTGAGTTCTCAGTCCACAATCCCTCCTGCCATCTCCAACATATGCATGAGCCAGATACTGAACTTTTCTGTCCTGGGCTGAAATTAGTGCTTTATCCATCTACTTTACTAGAATTGGCTCCCAAAATAATGCCAGTTTTGACCAAAATGTATAATTCATTGTTTTTAATTTCATACAAATGCTAATTTATTTATCATAAACTATAGTGGGTACATTTACAAATTCAAAAAAAGTTATACGTTTCCTAACAGTTCATAGGTTCATAGGTAGGTACTAGGCTATCTGCATGAAGGCATTTATAAGCCAAGCTAGAATGTGTTGGCTTTCGCCACTTCCTTAGATTAGTTCCCTGTGCCTTTGTCCAGCAGAGCCATTGAAGTGATCCCTGGGGTCAAAAGTTGCTAAAGTACACCAAAGGGTAAATTTGTTTCTTATCTGACACATCCCAGAACATTAAATTATGCCACATCTTTATAAATGTGATACTTATCAGTCCATAATGACTGAACAAATGACTGGGATTGAATCCACAATTCTGATAGCATATGTACAGTGCAGAAACTCAATAAATCAGGTGCAATCCATGCAAAACCATAAACCAAGAACTAAATAAGAAGTTACATGGCCTCCAACACACAGGACATTCCAGAACGAATAGTGTTTATTGAAAATAAAATATATACAGTGCAGTTTGCATATCTAGGTTGTTGACTGACTAAAACTACACTTATTTAACAGAAAATTGCAAAATAGCTATGGATCCAGGAAAAAAAAAAACAGTAGAGCCAGTCGTTTGAAATATACCTTTGCAAATAAACAATTTTGGCTAGTTTGCTAAGAATACTGTCTAGCATTTGCTTAGGCTTCCCACATGTGCTCGAGGTGAAATTGTTAAAGTGTGAGTAGCACCCAAAAAGAAAAAAAAAAAAAAGATGTATAGCACAATGGCAAACACCTTTTCCCACCGGAAATTTTTGCTGGTGCAGTTTCTAAATGTGTGCCAGCAATATTTAATTTTTTTATGGAGATTTCTCCATTCTTCGAATTGGTGCAGCAGTAGAATTGGTACTTGTAATTTCACAGACGGGGATGCAGGAGAGCTTGCACCCCCTGCAAAATATGCATTTTTCCCCATTTCCAAGTTTTGGGCATTTTTTTTTTGTCTTTTTGGTTCATCAGATTCAATGAAGTCAGCATTTCATAGTAGAACCATGCAGAATCCACCAAGTGGGTAGCACCAAAACACATGGTAACAGTAGCAGAGGTGCAGGGACATTGCATCTTACATGGAGTCAGTGTGGGGGGGGGGGCATTAAAAAGTTAATTTAATACAGTTTTGAAAACACCTGGTAGTTAACTGACTGACTCAGCATTCATTGAAATGATAGTCAGAAACCAAGCTGGATCCGTTCAAGTCCTTTTACATTCATGAAGTTACAGGAGTGTAATGTTTATATCTTTCAATATTTTAACATGCTATAGTGTTTGTTTTATTGATCACACAGCTTTTATTTGAATCAATAATCTAAATCTCATTTTCTGTTAGGTCAAACAATGTTTTGCACTGTTCTTACTGAACTAGGTAAAGTAAACACCTGGTTCATAATTTTTTTTTAATATATTAGTGTCCTTTTCTGAACTGAGATTGTATGCGAGTTCAGAACTATATAATTGTTAAAATATTCCTTGCATTCAGAACCTTGTTGTATCTTTAGAACTCCCAAAAGCTATTATTTGTAGCCCTAAATCACATTTTGAACAGATGTAGATTTTCTCTGTCTTTGATCATAAGAAAAAAAAAATACCTAAAAAAAATAACTCGGAGCAGACTTTTATGTCTTAAATGAAATTATCAAATGTTGGCTCATGGTCATGGTACTTTTATTACAAACATTCAGAACACAATCTCTTCATAGACATATGTGCTGTCACATCTGAAAAGATGATTCAGTGTTTACTAAGTTTCATCATAATTTTAGGATTACTGAGTTTCATCATATTTTAGGTAAGAGAGAACATTTTCTATTCATGGGGTCTTTCGATGGCCATTTTAAACAAGTGACATACATGCATTAAAATATGTAAATGTTATTTTGATTTTTCTGCATAATTTATTTTCTTTATCTGTCAAAAGAGATGTATGCTACTGGACAAAACAGTTTCATCAATGTGAAATTATACTCTGCTTTGTATTCATCAAATATTCACCTTCCTTTGTATTTAAGGGTTGGGTCACTATGTTGTGTTTGCATTCGGGTGTGCTAACCTTTTAAAAGTAGCTATATTTTGCTTGAATCTAATACTGTTCCAGCTTTCAACAATAAGATTTTGTTGATATACTAGCCCATGATTCAAACCCTTTTCACTTCAAATTTTCTCCATATGGCTCACAAAACAGATAAGTGTCAGTTTTATTATATCACTTAAGATATACTTTTATGTCTCCAGTGTAAAATTACATTTTGCTAGTCCAGTTACAGTGTGTCTATACTGTCTGTAAAGGAAGCTCTTGAAACAGACATTTTACAAATGATCATTCAAGTCAGAAAGAGCAAAGTATTTTACTAAGGAGCCAATGATCAGCAGAGGCAGTTGCTAGCATTTCTTCAGAGCTAATATGTGTACTGAAGATGTAGTTAGTTTAGTCCAACCTTATGTAGGACTATTGTTGCACCAACTGTAAGGAAAGTATGTCCCCCCATTTGTACAGGCAGCATCTTTTAAGGCCTAACACAGACCTCAGCTGCTATCAATCACCCAACTCCTTTAGATTATTAGGCTGAGGTAATTTATTATGACACTTCAAAGCACTGCATCAGACGTCTCCAGTTTTTAAATGCAGCCTGGGGAGTTGTTTTTGGCCATGAATCTGCCACTCATCCACTGCTCCTTTGTAGGTAATTTAAGCCACTTGCTTATTAACCAACAGTGGACAGCATCCCTGGTTTTAATTTAGACAGCCATGCCTGTTTTATAAAATATCAGGGTTACTTTTCTAAACTGCACAGAGGATCTAAGAGCAGAACATTTTAATGTATGTATCAAATTCTAAGAATAGTTTAAATAACTGGGGGGGTATACAGTGAATTACCCGATTCTGAAACACTATTGTCTGTGTGGTGGAGCTGCCATAAGAGGGTCATGTGGGGTGCAGATTTCACAATGACTAGCTTTCTTAACCTTGTATAAAAGTGCTGCCATCAGACTGGCTTTAGCACAGTGGTTAACTGAGCAAAAATAATGTTGTTAGTCTATCTGTTGTTTAATTATTTAAAAATTAAGCACAATGCAAATAATGGGGTATGCTGAACAGACTGCCGTAAACTTTAATAGTGTTCCTCCTCATGCGTTTCGTTTGATACATCAGAGACATTGAGGAATTTTAAGAACACGAGTTAATGTTTTAATTCCATAGTTGGTAAAATAGGATTTAATTGAAAATAGGTGTTTCACTTTTTTTCTCTTATAGAATATAACTTCAGTGGGTAATAAGCACCACATGCATCCAAACATCATAAAACCACTTTAAGATCACAAACTGCACAACATAATTCTTGGAGTCTTACTCAGCAGACAGAAAAGCTCCACGATACATGCATGTATGTGAGTGAACAGCAAGAGGTACTCTAT
This sequence comes from Protopterus annectens, assembly GCF_019279795.1. Lineage (NCBI taxonomy): Eukaryota > Metazoa > Chordata > Ceratodontiformes > Protopteridae > Protopterus > Protopterus annectens. The sequence goes on from NC_056743.1 coordinate 1,815,409,450, forward strand.
AACACAGTAATATATAACTTGACAAGTGGCGGCCATATTCTTTACACTATATACAATTTAAAGCATGGTAAGGTCACACAGATCCATATTACATGATATAAATATTATGCTGAGCTCATACACATTAGTAGAATATTCATCATTATTTTACAGTGTGTTTGTGTGTGTGTGTGTGTGTATGTGTATGTATATATGTAATTTTGTTTTCTGTAGTGTGGTTTGGTTTTACATTATTTGGTAAAACCCAACTTGTTGGGGTGCAACACCCCCACACCCCCCAATGTGGGGGGGGGGCTGTGCCCCCCACACCCCCCTAACTACATATACTAACACCAGGATCGCACTACAGTGGGGAAAAGGACATATACCTTTGACTTGCCTTAGAGTACTACTTGTCAGTGAAATGAGTTTTAGGTGAAATGACATGTCAGTGAAATGAACTTTAGGTGATTTGGTCTCAGTGAAATGAGGGTCAGTGAAATGGGCTTTCAATGAAGTGATACAAATCTCTCTCTCTCTGTATATGTATATATATATATATATATATATATATATATATATATATATATATATATATATATATATATATATATATATATATATATATATATATATATATATATATATATATATAGGTTCATAGGTTCATACTAGGCTATCTGCCCAAGGGCATTTATAAGCCTAGCCAGAATGTGTTTGGCTTTCACCACCCATTTTAAATTAATTTTGCTATGCCCTTTTTCGAGGTTAGTATACTGTGCCTCTGTCTAACAGTGACACAGAAGTGATACCCGGGTTAAACCTACGATCTACCATCCACTCATCAAGATTCCTCTTGAAGAGAGTCAATGAGGGACTCTGCCTAACCTGGACTGGGATTTTATTCCAGAGTGAAGGGAGCCTCTGGGTTATGAATCTGTCCCTCCAGCATGTCCTATTTATTTCAGTGCTGAGGTTCAAGTCTCTCTAGCGCGTAGCTCGATGGGATTTGGATTTTCTGAGGTGCAGCATGTCCATTAATTCCAGGTTGGACATGGATTTATACATCAGGCACAGAATGCCCCTGAACAGGTGGTATGCCACTGAGTAGAGCTGGAGTTTCTTTAACCGGGCAGCATATGACATCTGTTTGAGCCCTTTGATCCTCTTGGTGAGGTACTTTTGGGGTCTTTCCAGTTGCTGCAGGTGTCTGGTAAGGTACATCCCAAAAGGGGCATTGTACTCAATTATGGGCCTGATGAGGGATGAGTAAAGAGGCACGATGACCTCCTCTGATCTAGATGTGAATCCCTTCATGATTAGGTGGGCTATATAAAATGTTTTTCTAACCACTTTGGCCACGTGGTTGTCAGATGAGAGACTGCTATCAACTTGGGTCCCCAGGTCCCTAATTACTTCTTCTGTACTTAATGGATTACCACCTATTTGGTAATTTGTGGGCACTTTGTTTTTGCCAAAAGGGGTGATTATACACTTTTTGGCGTTTAGCTTGAAGCCATGGCTCTGGCACCAGTTGTCTGTTTCTATGAGGCCCTTTTGGAGGATACTTGTGTCGGCTGGAGAGTCTATTATGGCGCCCAGTTTGCAGTCATCTGCGAACTTGGTCAGCCACAGTCCTTCCGTGTTGGCCTGTACCTCTGAGAAATATATACCGAACAAGAGGTCCCAGGACTGAGCCTTGTGGGACGCCACTTGTAACTGGTTTGGAGTCTGACATGGCTCCAGCAATTCTAACCATGTGGGTTCTGTCCTTGAGCCAGTTTGCAACCCATCTAGTGACATATTTATATTTAAGCTGGTGAGCTTATCTATAATGGCCAAGTGGGGTATTGTATCGAAGGCTTTTGCGAGGTCCAGGTAGGCTGTGTGAACCACCGTCGCCTCATCAATGGCCTTGGTGACTGTTTCAAAGAAATCAACCAGGTTTAAGAGGCAGGATCTGCCCTTAACAAAGCCAAACTGGGTAGGATCCAGTGTCTGTAGGTCCCCAATATCTTTATTTATGAGGTCCATGATGATCCTTTCCATAGCTTTGCAGACCAAGCTAGTCAGGCTTATGGGCGATAGTTTCCAGGATCCGTTGAGGCACCACCTTTGTGGAGAGGGACCACTGTCGCTGTACGCCACTCTTTGGGTACATATCCTGTAGTAAGGCTGAGATTGAACAGTAGTTTTATGTTTGGGTTTAGCTCTTCTTGAGTTCATGTACCGGGACACCGTCTGGTCCCATTGATGCTGTGTTTTTGCTTTGGAGAGGGCGGCTCTTACCTGAGCATCTGAGATGTCAGGGGCAGCACTCTGCTGGGATAGATATTTGCCCTTTTGGTGGGAAGGGGGGGAGAAGTTTGTGCTGAACCTGTCAGCTAGGATGTTGGCAATGTCAGTGGGTTTGGTGTATTTTTGTCATTTTGGACTAATTCTGAGCATATCTGGGAATTCCCACCCAGGTTCCTAACATAACTAAAGAAAGCCTTGTGATTATCCTTAGTGTCCTGTGCAATTTTTCTCTCGCTGACCTTAGACGATTTTATGAGTGCCCGTAGTTTTGCTAATACTGATCAGAGATGCCTTCCCTTTGGGATTTTGCTCTATCATTTAGTAGCTTCCTCCTTCTATTGTATAGTTTGTTTATGGCTGGGGTCCACCAGACAGGACGCCTGCCTTTGGAGGATTGGGTCTTGGTTTTATTTGGGATTAGATGATCCATGCATTCCTGAAGGTGTTCATAGAATGCATTTATAAAGGATTCTGCGGTCTGGGGGCTTTGAAGGATTCCACCTCAGTTTTGAGGAGTGTGAAATTTGCTTTAGAGAAGTTTTTCACTGTGGTTTTCTGGCCAGGAGGTGGGGTCGGGATGTGAATATCCAGTGAGATTAGTTTATGGTCTGATCTTACCAGTGAGGGATGCACTTCTGGTCTGGAGCATAGAGTCCCCATGTTGGTGATGATCAGGTCCAGTATGTTTTCCCCTCTTGTGGGAGTGGTAACAAGTTGTTCCATAGCATTTGAGTTTATAAATTCTAGGAACCTTTGGGCTAGGGTGTTGGAGCTAGAGTAATGCTCCCAGTCTATGTTTGGGTAGTTGAAGTCGCCCAATATAATGGTGTTTGGAGAAACCTTCATATTTCCAGTGTTCTCAGGAAGGCCGAGTGGGGTTCCTGGGTTTGGGAGGGTGATAGATAGATATAAGTCACATTGTAATTTAAGCACAGTGAACACTCCTCTCATCTCTCTGCATTATAGCTGTCAGTACACTCTACTGTAAATACCTGAAACATGATTGTAGCATAATTGTTCAGCTAGTTATAAATTCGCTTACTAATTGTTAACTCCATGCAGAGAATTATGTAAGTTACTTGCTTTGCTGCTTTGTTTGATTCTTGTTTGTAAACCCTTGAGCTGTGCCTGAAAATAATCCACTTATATTAGTGTTCTACCCTGGTCAACAAATAAATAAATGAATAAAAAAAACAAATGAGGATTTTGCATATTTTATTGAAACTATTAAAATTCGCTTGAGGCTTGTAACCAGAAGATTATTATAATAAATGTAGAAGAATTTTGTGTCATTTGTTAGATTTGACTGCATGGGCTGGTAGAAATGCAGGACTGTTTAATTGATAGATATGATTTCAATGAGATTTTAAATTACACATGAAATAAGACTTGAAATAAGAAGGGGGCTTAGTAATGTGGTTGTCAGGTGCAGGACCGTTTGGTTGAGAGGTACTTCCTCAATGTGATTTCAAATTATAGATGAGATGAGATATTTCCGATATCTGTTAGGGTTGAGGTCTTCAATTTAGCAATGTAATACAAAGTATTGATTCACACCATTATCGGTACAGAATCATTAAGTGAGAACAATTTTATGTGGGGTGTGTACCAGTTTAATAACTGGACGGTAGCAGGGCGTTAGTCTGAGGTATACAGGATTCTGTGGGAACTCTTAATGTAAGTGTAGGTTAGCAAATTAAATACCTCCAGCCTGGTAAAGGTCTGAAGTGACAGACATTGATGTGGCCATTTATAGTTTGCAGCTTTATTATAAGTTTGCTTGGTTTGGCTCTCTAAGAGGCCTGTAGGTTAATGAAAATTCATGAGGCATATAGGAGACTAGACAGTAGATATCACTGATCAATGGTCTTACACTCATAATATGTTAGAAGAAGTTTGACTTTATAAAGAACTCCTAGTTTATGGTTGTTTTTTCAACTGCTTGTTGGATGTGCTGATCACAGAACTACACTCCTGGATAACCCAACACTCTCCTCATATTTTAACCATAACTAAAACTTGGTTGAAACCACAAATAGCTAATAATGAAATTCAACCCCCCCCCCAAGATACAACATATTTCGATTTGATAGAGGGACAAAAAAGGTGGTGTGACAGTTCTCAACTCTTATCTTCTCAATCTTTTGCCCCCTACAAACACCATTACCAAGTTTTCACCCTGTTGAACTAATTGTACTAAACTGTCACTTAAATTCCCACAAAAAGTTTACTGTTGCCTCAATTTATATCCCTCCAGGTAACAACATTTCAATGTGAGAAAATATACTGCCAGGGGTGTCTGATAACATATCCTATAAAACTACCATTCTGGGAGATGTAAACATAGACTAGTCAAAACGTATGACAGACAGTCCTAATATTAATATTAACCTGCATGGCTTCAAAAAAATTCATCACACCCCCGACTTGTATTAATAAAAACTCTGGTTCCAGCTCCATCCTTGATTAGATACTTACTACAGACCCTAATCTTTACCACAACCCCTGCAGCCTGCCCAACTCCCTTAGTGACCACCTCCCTGTTCACATCCAAAGACACTCTATCTAAATACCTAGATCCCACACTTTTGAGAGACTGCCATAAATTATCCTCCTTTGATACTGAAACATTTAACTCTAAACTGGCATCCATTAACTGGTTCTTCCTTCACCACCCTCCCCTTAATGAAGCTGTTGAAAAATGTAACCAGATTTTCCTCAACATCTTAGATTCACTTGCTCCCCAAACAAAAATTAGGATAAAAGCTACCTATGCACCTTTGCTATCAAAAGAAACCTGCTCCCTCATGCACAAAAGGGATAGTATCTGGAAAACCTGGCAGAAAACCAAAACCCTTACCCTACTACAAAATTACAAGGAAATCAGAAACCTAACAAAAAACCGCATTTACCAGCTCAAGAAAAACTTTTATAAAATAGCACAAACTAATCACCTCTCCAACCCTAAAAAATTCTGGTCCACTATCACTAATATCCTTCACCCTGGTAACCCCACAACCCCAAATTCCTTCCCTACTAACTCACCACTGGAGACTGCTACCCTGCTTATAACTACTTCATAGAGACTATCCGCAAATGAACTCACTCAGACCATAACTCCAATTCCCCAAACTCTTCTGAGTCTCCTACTGACAACTAAAACCCTTTCTCTCTTAAACCTGTCCCCACCTCCTATACCAAATATCTTCTTCATAAACTTAAACCCTGCTCCCCATCTGCTGATAAACTACTGCCCTCTTTCTCAAGCTTGCTGCTGAATCCATAGTCTTCCCTATTTCTGTACTAATAAATATATCTATTCAAGAGGGCACAGCTCCAAACATCTGGAAACATTTCTACACTATACCACTGCACAAAGGAGGTAAATCCACAGATCCCTCTAACGTTAGACCAATAGCCATTCTATCATCACTTTCTAGAATTCTTGAAAAGTGTATCCACTCTCAACTGCTTAAATAACTAATCCATGAAAACCTCTTAACCCCTACCCAACATGGCTTTCAGCCAAACCACAGTACTGCTACTGCCCTCATATATTTTACTCATACAGTTGCTGAGTCCAGAGATAATAATCAACTAGTGTCCTGTTTCTTCCTTGACCTATACAAAGCATTTGATATGGTGTCTCACTCTAAACTACTAACAAAACTAACTGATCTTAACCTTTCTCCTCCCACTTTGCAGTGGTTTTCCAGCTACCTTACTAATAGACTACAATCTGTCCAATGGCTCACTTTCTGCTCCCCTTCTTACCTGTAAAAACAGGGGTCCCCCAGGTTCTATCCTAGGCCCCCTTCTATTAAATATCTTTACCAGCCATCTCCACTCTACCTGCAGCCACTCGACTTTTATCCAATATGTGAACGACGTAATCCTCATCAGCACCTCTGACAATGTGTCACATCTCCATTCACTTAAACAAAACACATTCATCGCCATAGAAAAATGGCTTAATGAAAATCAGTTTATCCTAAACCCTAAAAAAAAACTAAACTCTTACTCTTCATACCAAGATCACTCTCAGACCACAACTCCACCATTTCCATCTCTTCTATAAACAACAGAGTTATCAAAGCTGATCCACATGCTAAACTCCTGGGCACCGTAATAGATGACCAACTAAAAATTGATCAGCATATTCATCAGTGTATCAAAAAAAAAAAAACACATCAAAAACTGGGATTACTGAATCGGAACAAAAAATTCCTTGCACCAGACTCCAAACTATCCGTAACTAGGGCTTTCCTCCTGCCATGCCTTCTTTATGCTGCTGCCATCCTCACAAACGTACAATCCACATTAATCTCCGACTTGAACAAACATATAATAAAATTGCCAGATTTGCAACAAACCAACCTTTTAAATCACACCATTGCATTGCATTAACAAAACTGCAATGACCAGAATTCCCCCATTAACTTCTTATCTCACAGCTACAAATTGCACATTCCATCCTACACAAACCTACTGCCTGCCCCACCCTCTCCTCCCTCGTTTCCTTCTACACCCCCACTAGATCTCTGATAAGCTCTGACCAACAACTCTTTGACATACATAAACCCAACAAAAATACTGGTAAACTACTTTACAATCACAATGTGTCTTTAGCCTGAAACAAACTTCCTAACTTTATTAGAAACATTTCAAGTGTACACAGCAGGTCCACACCAAAATAAAATTCTTCCTTTTATTCACCAGTAGATTAGCTAAAGACTTCATCAGAATATACTCAAGCATACAGAAAGGTAACTTAAATAGTTACAAAACACACCACCTATATATATATATATATATATATATATATATATATATATATATATATAAAATCATTGTATATTCTGGAGTTAAAAGAATTACTGTGGCAAATTAAGTTACAAGCACACATTTGCACACATTTGCCCAATGTTAAATGATTATTGTAGTATAAGTTGTGTTTTAAAGCTTAGGTCTTATTTGGTTTAGATTCAACTATGAACATTCTTATAAAAAAAAGGGGAGGGGGTCCATTGAAGAATTCATTGTGTTTTAAAGTATGTCTTTTTAAGTAACAATTGATTTATTGGTCAGGTGGTTATAAATATCCGTGTCATCAACTGTATATATTTAAAAAAAAAATCTGCAGAGAAGTTTATCTCTTATCAATGTTAGGATTATTGTATTTCTGTATAATTTTTGTGGAACTTTTCTCCCCAATGAAAATGGGTTATGTGTACCCAGTCAGACATTCCTGGTTACCAAATGCCAAATAAATAAATAAATACATTTGACACCTCATTAAAAAAAATCAACACACTAACTGTTTTAAAAGACAAATAATAGATCAGATAGATCAGAGTATCACATATTAGAATATCACATACAGAGATTGTCAATAAGAAAAGTATTATCCTAACAGCCCCCACACACACACACACACACACACACACACAAATCCTTGGTTACCTCTCTACTAACATGTTCCTCTGTATAGATGCCCTTTATACTTGGGACCCAAATTGTTTGAGGTGCACAGCTAGGCTTGTAAGGACCCTAGTAGTCATTAGGCTAGTAGCAACCCGTGAACCTGTGTAGCTGTAAACCTGCAGTATTCTCTTAAATTTAAGGTTTGCTGAACACAGGACACCCTGCTATAGTCTTATCAATATCTGTTATTAGTTCTCTGGATTTGAAATTTGCATACACCTGGTAATATGAACAGGTTATCCTAAATCTGGAATATTTTGTAATAATTTATTCAGACTTATAGTCCGTTTTGAAAATGCAGTTTTGAAGCACTCAAAAAAATAATAATGTTGCATGTATACAGGAGAGCAAAATATACAATCAAGCAGAGACAAAATGCTTGAAAGAACAGTGTGCACCTATGGTTGTAGTTTGTACTTCAAAATCTATTAAACAGCAAGATAATACTCAAAAACAGCAGAGTAATCCATTATTTTGTGTTATAATTCCCTCGAACTTCATGAGTCTCTGCATCCTGCTACAAAGCACATTGTAAAATGGTTAATATTTCATTATTTGGATCCAGTCTGAAAAATACATAGAAGTACAACTATTTTTTTGCAATTTCCTTGCTTGACTGGATAGCAATTGACTTGTCAATCATGACTGACCCTTAACCCCAAGACATGAACTACCTTTTGCAAGCCTTGCACTTGCGTACTGTTAAATAAAAGGTTTCTTGCAAAGTGTGCAATGCTTAGCTTTAACAATGTGAGGGGGCATCACCTTTAAGAACATTATGAACTCTCATTGCAAATTGCCTTAACTGTTGCATTTATACTATATCTGTTTTGTTGTCCATAAAATTCTGTTAGATGAAAGGGTGTGGACTACTAAGAGATAATAAAGGTTTTTAGAAAAATATGTTAATTTTTCCACATGGGAAAATTGGATAAGCAGAATTATAGAAGGCTGGAAACAATGAAAGAAAACTTGGTTCTCATTCCACATTAAGTTTGTAGGCACATTTATTAAAGATGAAGTTATATTTCTTCAGATGTTTTATGAAATCTGTCAGAAATGTCAGAATTAAATTTCTTCTAGGCATTCTGTCATGTGTCTATGTATACTGCTTTTTCCCCTTTCCAACACCATATATGATAGACTGGAATATTGTCTTTCATCGAATAAAGCACACCCTTTTCATTGTATATTATCCCTACTTTTCATGTTATAGAATTACATAAACTGTTAATAGGACAACGGTAATAGCTTGGAGGAACAATTTAATCCGCTCTACCCTCTTGCAGCTGCTTTTCTTGTGTGAAGTCTGTGGTAAGCTAATTGTAACATTTTTTTAAGACATATTGTCAAAGCAGCCTTGCTAAGCATGTAAATGAATCCGATCCAATAACCCAGTAAGAAACGCTTTATCCATGAGTAAATTCACAAATCACACACACGTGTGTGTGTGTGTGTGTGTGTGTGTGTGTGTGTGTGTGTGTTTGTGTGTGTGTGTGTGTGGTTGAAAAGTCTTTTGTTGAGTTAAGGTTTGTCAGGTAGGATTTTGCTTGGTTTTACTGGCTTGTTCCGTTTCAAAGTGGCAGTCACAATACAGAAATTTTAGCAGGTGTGCGGCTCAGGGTTTATTACCCTCTGTCTCTGTGATGCATCTGTGGAATTAGTATTAATAACTTAGGGGAGAGGGAAGCAGAGGACACCTCATCCCATGCAAATACATTAATTTTGTGTTCTATAGAAGCTTTAGGTAAAATGGGCTGGTTTGGTAGTAGTGCTGGAATGGTGTATTCTACCATTCAATGTATTATGTGTGTTAGTAGATATGTGGTTGTCAAACATTGTGTTTGTGTTTCTGTGTGTGTGCGCAACAAGTTTCTATGTTTGTGAAGGATGTGTTATTGGTAAATAACAGAGTTTTCTATTGCTTTTATGTGTGTTTCTGGTTTTGTGAGTGTTTGCTGCTTAGGAGGTATGTGCTGGTAGCAGGAGTGAGAGCAATTTTGTTTACCATTTGTGTGTTGATGAGCTGTATTTGCATGTTCATAGGTTTATAGTTTCATAGGAGGTTAATAGGCTAATGGCTCTAGAGCCCTTACAAGCCTAGCCATATTTATCCCGAGTTGACCCAGTTATCAATGATTAGATGAGTGAAGTTTGCAGAGGTAATGGTCTATGGTAGTTAATATCAACTTCCTCTGTCCAGGAGGTATGTCTGTACCACCCCCACGAGTGAATTTGTAGTCACCCATCCATTGATATAGTCTGAATTTGAAGAGGGCCAGGTAGGGGCTCTGTTTCATGTGAACTGGAGGCTTCTTCTAGAGAAGTGTCCATCTCTGGGAGATGTGTCTATCTCTCCACCATGACCAGTTCATGTCAGAGGCTAAGTTAAGATCCCTGGCATGAATGACCCTCCTGCAGTTTGATTTACGAATGTGTAGCATTTTTATTTGGGCTGGGTCAGAGACTGCCCTGTAAGCCAGGCACGGGTCACCGCTTACCAGCTTGTAGGAGACAGAATACAGTGACAGGGCTTTCAGTCTTTCCACGTAAGACTTATTTTGTGTACCTTGTAATTTCTTGGTCAGAAGCCTCTGTGATCTCTCCAATTGTTGCAGATGTCTGGTGAGGTACATTCAGTAGGGAGTATTTTACACTATTATTGTTCTGATGAAGGCTGAGTATAATGGAATTATAACATTCTTAGATCTAGATGCGATACCTTTACTTATACTATGTGCCACATAGAAGGATTTCCTTACTCCTGTGGATATGTGGTGGTCAAAGTTCAGACTGCTATAAACCTGAGTAGCTAGATCACATACAACTAGGTCTACACCTATTGGGGTGGTAGGTTTACGCAGACAGCAATTTTTATTTGAAAAAAGCAAATTAAAATAAAATAAATATGTGCTGTATTTGTTAGTGTGTGTGTGTGTGTGTGTTTGCTAGTGTGTGTGTGTGTGTGTGTGTGTGTGTGTGTGTGTGTGTGTGTGTGTGTGTGTGTGTGTATGTGTCTAGGAAGTTGAGAGTTTCTGTGTTTTGAATATTGAATATCTGTGACTGTATATGTCAGTGTAGTGTGTTTCATTCTTTTTCTTGTTGAGGGTAGTTGAACTTGATGTAGGGTATCCATTTAACTAGCATGCTTCTGGAAAGTAAAAAAAAATAATTTGCCTGGAGAAAAAGCACAGAAGGCAGACATGGAGGAAAGATACATCCTCAATCAGACAGTAACAGCAGGTCATGACTGAATCCCAAGTTTTGGGGCTTCTCTTGGTTTAATAGAGATGGACACACTGACATAAGAAATAGCCAAAAAGTACAGTTTTGTACCTACCATAAATGTAGATGTTCGAGTGCTAATACAGCTGCAGTCATTACAGATGGGTTCTCCTGCCAAAGTCTAGGTCCGGCGTTGGTTGTCGCCGCTTCTTCCCTGATGTCAGTGGTATAAAGGAACCATTTCTTCAGTTTTCCTTGCCCCAGATGTCAGGTGCCCCCAGAAGGAAGGCAATACATAAAATTAGGTAATAATGCAATGTAATATAATCAAAAAACAGTAGTTGCAAGCAAATACACCATAAAAGAATACCCTAGAGGGGAAGGAGGGAACCTGGACTGCAGCTGTATTAGCACTCGGACATCTACATTTATGGTAGGTACAAAACTGTACTATGTTCATCGTGCATACAGCTGCAGTCATTACAGATGGGTAGAATCCCAAAGCTAAGAAAGGGGTGGTAGGCACTAGGTGTAACTAGGAGGAGCCGAAATGCCCTGCAAGACAGCAGTGGCAAAGCCTGCTCTAGATTTGGAGTATAATGGTAAGTTGTAGTGCTTGGAGAAGGTATGCACAGAACTCCAAGTGGCTGCTTCCAAAATATCCTTGGTAGGAACTCCTCTGAGGAAGGCAGCAGAGGTGGCTGTGGCCCTGGTGGAATGAGTTCTAATGCCTATAGGTACAGTTTTGCCATGAAAGGAATAGCTGCAGTGGGCTATCCATTTTGAAATTGTCTGTTTGGAAATTGGCTTTCCTTGAGCTCCTACTGCATAGGCCACAAAGAGCTGTTCTGATTTTCTGAAAGGCTTTGTTCTGTCCAAATAATAACGCAGTTGTCTGTGGATGTCCAAAGAATGTAGTAATCTCTCCCCTTTGTTTTGAGGATTAGGATAAAAAGTAGGTAAGTGTATGGCCTGATTTAAAGCTAAACTCTGTCCTGATGGAAGATGATAAAAGGCTGGACAGCCATGAGAGCCTGTAATTCTGAAACTCTACGAGCTGAGGTGATAGCCAGAAGGAAAGCTGTTTTCCAGGACAAATATTGCAAATCTGATGAAGCAGCTGGCTCAAAAGGAGGCAGGGTCAGTTTTTTCCAGAATGAAATTATGATCCCAAGCAGGTATTGGTTGTTTCCTTGGAGGTCTTAAATTCTTAGCCCCTCTGAGGAACTGTCTTAAGAGATGGTGAGAGAATAAAGGTGGATCAGTGTTGTATTCTGCAGAAATGGCTGAGGCATGGATTTTGATGGAGGAGAAAGAAAGTCCACTGCTTAGCAGTTCAGTCAAATATTGTAGTATTTGTGGTAAATTCAGTTTTCCAGGGTCCTGGCCCTTTTTCTCATTCCAGGTACAAAAACGTTTCCATTTTGTGGAGTAAGCTTTTCTAGTTGATGGCCTTCAATGACATCCTGCACCTCCTTGGGGAGTAGGGCCTGCTGTGATGCTAAGGAATCTTCCATGCGGCTAGATTGAGTGTTTTAGCTGACTGTGAAGAGTTTTGAAGCTGTGTTGAGTCAGAAGAAGAGGCATTAGAGGCAGGGTCCATGGTGGGGAATGCATCAGGCTCCTCAGGAGTGGGTACCAGTGTTGTCTTGGCCAGTCTGGAGCAATGAGGATCATCTTTGGTCTGTCTGCTCTGGTCTTCAATAGCACTTTGGGCAGCAGAGGAAGAGGTGGGAAGGCATAAACTATCATTGATGCCCAGCTGAAAGAGAGAGCATCCACTCTCCAGGCCTTTGGATGGAAGATCCTTGAGCAGAATTTTGTCAATTGATGATTTTTGTGGGAGGCAAATAGATCTATGTCTGGCCTTCCCCATTCTTGGATTATTTCTGTAAAAACTTTTGGATGCAACTTCCATTCGTGTGGATCTGTCATATTCCTGCTTAGGTTGTCTGCCAGCGTGTTTTCCTTGCCTGGCAAGTACTGTGCTTGTAGTTCCATTTATAAGTCCATGGCCATGTTCCAAAGTGACATGGCCAGTCTGCGGGCAAGAATGTGTTCCTCCCTGCTTGTTTATGTACCACATAACTGTGGTGTTGTCTGTTCTTATCAAAAGTTGACCTGGTTGTAGAAAGTTCTTGAAAGCTATAATAGCATTTATTACTGCTAGCATTTCTTTTTGATTGATGTGAAGGTGCTTTTCTTTTGGGACCATTTGCCCTGAATGCACCGATCTGTCATGCCTGTTGTGATGACTTGATTTGCTTGAGGCTTGCTCACAGGAAGACCTGTGTTTGTTTGACATGCTTGAGCCCACCACAGAAATTCCTTTTGCAGACATGGAATTAGTGGTATTATTGTTTCCAAACTGTGGCTGTGTTGAGACCTTTTCAGGTACCATTGTAGTTTCCTCATATGCAGTTTTGCACATGGGATTAGTAAGATGCAAGATGCCATGAATCCCAGAGCCTGCAGGATTTTCCTTGCAGTAAGCCTGGTGCAATTTGCTAGTGTTCTGAAGTATTGAATTAGTTGCCCCTGCTTCTCTGGCGTGAGGTAGGCCATCTGGGTGTTTGTGTCCAAGTTGGCACCCAGGAAAATTATCTTCTGAGAGGGTATTAGTCTTGATTTCTTTTTGTTGACTGTGTATCCCAGAGAGTTCAGTAACATTATTACATAAGCCAGATGTTTCAGAAGAATGTGTTTGCTGTCCGCTTGGATCAGGCAGTCGTCCAAATAGGGATATATTTGTATCCCTTGAAGTCTGCAGTAGGCAATTACTGATGCCAGGCATTTCGTGAATACTCTGGGCGCAGTAGATAAGCCAAAGGGCAATGTAGAGAATTGATAATGAGTTGAACCTGCAAGAAATCTGAGGTATCTTCTGCAATTTTGTCTGATTGGGACATGCAGGTATGCCTCCTTGAGGTCCAATGTTACCAGCCAAGACTCCTTGCCCAGCATGGAAAGAAGCTGCTGTAGAGTGAGCATCTTGAATTTTGGTATGAGCAGAAATGTGTTTAGGATGGATAGATCCAGAATAGGTCTCCAATATTTTCCCTTCCTTGGCACCAGAAATAGCCTGGAATAAAACCCTTGACCTTGTTGTACCTCTTGAATAGCTTTCATGTTTATGAGATCTGTAATTTGCCTTTGTGCCTCTGCCCTTTGATTGTGTGGCAGGTTTGGCATGCCTCTCATTTTTGGAAGGGTGTGAAAATGGAATTTGTAGCCTCTGTTTATAATGTCCAGGATCCATTTGTCCTTTGTGACAATCTGCCAATTTTTTGAAAATAATGCCAGCTTTCCTCCCAAGGGGGCTGCCATTTGAGACCTGGTTGGCATGCAAAGTGGAAAGTCATTGAGTTTGCCTTCTGATAGATTGCGAGTTGTCCTCACCACCTCTTTGTGTAGGAGCTTGCCATTGTCTGCCTCTGTACGATCCTTGGGATTGTCCTCTGCCCCTCGGGCGCCTGTATCTGCCTCTTTGGGGTCTGTCTGTGGCAGGAATGGACCAGTTTTGCCAATTTCTACTAAAACGTGGGGTTGAACCTGTAGAAATTCTTTCACAGTTTGCATTGATTTAGCCTTTTCCTCCATTTTCCTTAATACCTCCTCAGCATTAGCACCAAATAGTACATCCTTTTGAAGAGGCTAGTAATTTAGCTTTGACATGATCAGGCAAGGCTTGTTCCTTGAGCCAGGCATGCCTACGTATGACTGATCCTGTAACAGCAGCTCTGCATGAGGCCTCTAGAGCATCAAAACCACATTGTAAGGTATGCTTACCCACTTGTTCTGCACTATGCATCAAGTCCTGCAACTCCTTCAAGTCTGGTTGTTCAGGTTGTGACATTTTACTTTTCAATTGTGATAACAAAACCTGTTGGTATTTTAGCATATGAAACTGACAGTTTAAGGCCCTCATGGATAAGGTAGCCGAGGTATATACCTTTTTTCCCTACCTTTCTAAGGATCTGGAATCTCTCTCGGAAGGCAATGGATTTTTAGCAATGGAGGCCTTAACTCCCTTGGGGCCCTGTGAGATGGTTTCTGGGTCAGCAGCATGGCTCTTGTATAGAAATTGGTGTGAGTCAGGGACCCTGTAGTACCTGTCAGGCTTAACTGGAGCTGGAGGTAGAGAGTCCGGGTTAAGGCAGGCCTCCGAGTAAACATCATCTAGGATGTCCAAGGCAGGAGGTATAGCCAAAGGCCTGTGCTGAGGAAGCAAGAGAAATTCCCTGAGCCTTTTTTTGGAATCAGAATAATCCTGGCCTTCCCAGTGGAAGTGTTCCCTTAAGGTATGCAAAGTTTCCCCAAATGAGTAATCCTCAGGGGGGAATACAGAAAGGATGGACTCCTCCGCATCAGAGTCTTCAAAAGGGGAGTAAGAAAGTTCCTGATCATCAGAGTGCTCTGAAATAATGGAGCCCTGATGAGAGGAGGGGGAATCTTCCTCCACTCTAGGCCTTTTGTCCAGAGGGGGCTGAGAACCTTTGATAAGAGTAATTAAATCCTCAGCCATTTTAAGCATCTGTTTCTTAGGCATGGGGCCTGGAGATGGGCCCTGTGCAGCTGGTCTCTTAGAGTGCATGGTTGCTTTAGACTTAGTAAAAGCCTTGATAGAAAAAGAAGAGGAAGGTCTGAAGACACCTTGAGTGGAGGTGGACCTGTCCACATTCTGAGTTTCAACGCCGACAGTGGCTTCGGTATCTGTAGTGTACAGGAGACACCGTCAAAGACAGGTGGTCCTTGTCTTTTGTTTTAGACAAAACCGGTCGGAGTATCCGGCGACATAGTATAGTTAAATTCTTTTCCAAAATAATGCTCGCCGAACTCCACCCTATCCTTAATAGTGCGTTTGTTGAATGAGACCTCGTGGTCTGGGCCTAAACAAGGTATACAGAGGAATGGAAATCCTTATGTGGTATTTGCTTCCCACAAGAAATACAATTATTAACTTTGTCTGACATCGGTCTGAGGCAAGAAAAGGTTTTTTAAGAAGACAATCTCAGGAGCTGGCAGCAAGAAAGACTGAAGAAAATGGGCTGGTTCCTTTATACCCTGTCGGAAGAAGCGACGACAACCGGACTTAGACTTTGGAATTCGGCCGACCGAGGACCCGCCTGACAGCAGGAGAACCCATCTGTAATGACTGCAGCTGTATGCACGATGAACATCAGGTCACACTAATCAAAGTAGCCTGCTGACCAATGCCAGATTTGTCTTGAGGCTTTTTGTCTGTATTTAAGTTGTCTGACAGTTGGATCACGACACACTAACTTCTGTTTGGTATGTGACTTAATGTGTCAGCTTTTCCACCTTGTTTTCACTCTATTTGCCTACTGTTAGCCCACATTTAAATTAGTTGGTTCCCAATGGAACCCTTTAGTGCTGCCTTAACTACACACAGAATGACCTGGCAAGTACATCTTCCACTTATGGAAAATGGAGTGAACGTTACTGGCATTCACAGCTGGACTGGTTTGAACTGGTTATATGAACTAGAACTAGCTGAAGCATCCTTTTCAATTAAATAAAATATTTAATGGTTGCAGTAACATATGGGAGGTGGAATTAGGGATTATGAATAATGAACTACTTAGCCCTGGTTAATCTAGTAGTGAACCCAGTCATTTAACATGGCAAGTAGTTTTATACACCATCCCCTTAAGTTTTACACATCATCCCCTTAAATGTTCATGTTTCTGGAGTAGCCAGTATCATAAAACAGTAAGTTCCTTTATGTCATAAACTGTCTTTCTGAGACACCCTACAGCTTTCCTTCAGAGGTGGACAGAGATGACAACAACTGAGTTTGGATACACTGTATGTATAGCAGAGGGACCTGAATAAAGGGTGGCATAGTTTAGTGCAGCCATCCACGATTCAACAAGTACAGGCTCCTTCTGTAGAGTAGCATTCGTGATGTGTATATAAACACACACACACACACACACACACACACACACACACACACACACACACACACACACACACACACACACACACACCACACATTCATTGCTCTGCTTAGACTGTTGACTGTATACAAAGATTTGTTTTCAGTTTTATTTTATTTTATCCATAATACATTAGGGAACAGCCTTTTTTCAAAAGTAATAAGTCCAGAAAACACATACAAAATAATAGTATCACACGTGAAAATTACAAAATAACTTTTAACTTTTTTTTTTTTTTTTGAAGACAAGTGCACAAGCATGTTTCTTCCCTGCAAAGACTTGTAAGTGCCATTAACCTGAGTCATGAGGCAGTTAATAGTCTGCCTATCACACCCGCTCAGTGATGGATGACCAATAAGAAGCATACCACAGTAGCAATGCAAAAGGTTAATGCCCTTCCATGTATGGCCTCTTCTGCTAAAATAACACATCTATGGTGGGACGTACTGCTGATAGATGAGCAGGCTGCTATAACAGGTTTCAGAAAGTTTTATGCATGCCGCTTTCTGTCATGCTGAGAAGTATACATACATATTCAGAATGTGTTAAGTTTCAAAAATGGGCAAAAATGGAAGTATTTTCAGATGTTTCAGATTCTGCTTAGACACCAGGTAAAACACCTCCCCCCCCCCCCCTGGAGCACCAAGCATGCAACTAAATACCCGTAAAATGATTTATTTATTTTGCATTTGTGAGACAGACATGATGTTTAGATATTTTTAATGTAACCTACATTTAATGAGGTGTTCTATGCTACTAGAAAGCTTCACTTAAAGAGATGGTCTCATCCATTTTTTTTATTGTTACTATATCCCACAAGAAGCAAATCAGGCTGCATATGCATTTACAGTACCCAGCCACAATGGTTCTATAAATGAGGTGGACAGAAAAATATTTAATAGATTACTTTAAGGAAAAATAATGCATTTTTGGAAACATTGTAAAATACATTAATGTATGGAAGCTGTAAATCAAAAAGAAAAAAACAGGGTTTCAAAGAAGTAATTCAGAAATTAGTTATCACAAAGAGCATTAACCAACTGACTACACAACCAAACCATGAACACAATTATTTTACTTCTTAATACTAAAGCTAAAAGAAAACTAAAATGCCTCTTCTTAAAGAATTATCAGTGCATTGCAGCTGAGTCACAATGGGTCAGAGACAGTTTGTCTTGTAAAGCAAAGCTAAAGCATTAGCCAAGGCTGAGTAGAGTGATAGTGAGAGTGATGACTCACCATTTCTTATTGGTCAGTCAGCCATTTTGGCAAGGCAGGAGACAGTGCCTCTAGTAGAAGAAACTGTAAGAGAGCAAGGCTGCTATGTGACATATCAGTAGATGACAGATGTCACTTATTAGTATCTTGGAGAGAAGGGTTATGTGAAGGGCTTAACAAAAGATAAGTTTAAATTTGGAAGAAAGAAAGATGAGTCTCAAAGTTGTGGAACAAAATCTAGCAGAAGAATAAGGATGGCTGTTGAGCACCGCATATATGAAGCACTGTGCACAAAATGCTGAGGCCAGTTCTGGACCACTATATGTGTGTGTGAAAAAATGAGGTCAGTATTGGGGCACTGAGTTCATAAAAAGTGAGGCCAGTTCTGGGGCACTGTGTAAATGAAAAGTTAGACCACTATATGCATGAAGGGTGAGACTGGATATAGAGCACTATGTACATGTAGGATGAGATCTTTATGGAGCACAGTATGAAGTAAAGGTCAACAAGCTATGAAGCTGAATGAGCATGAAGTCTAAAGCAAAATATGGAGCACCATATATGTAAAAGGTGAGGCCAGTTATGGTGCACTAAATGAGTGAATGGTGAGGGGAGCTGTGGAGCACTGTGTACATGAAGTGTAAGGCCAGTTATGGAGCGCTATATACATGAAGTGTAAGGCCAGTTATGGACCATTATATACATGAAGGGCAAGGTCAGTTATGCAGCACTGTGCACATGAAGTGTAAGGCCAGTTATGTGGCACTGTGCACATGAAGTGTAAGGCCAGTTATGGAGCACTGTGCACATGAAGTGTAAGGCCAGTTATGGAGCGCTATATACATGAAGTGTAAGGCCAGTTATGGACCATTATATACATGAAGGGCAAGGCCAGTTATGGAGCACTGTGCACATGAAGTGTAAGGCCAGTTATGTGGCACTGTGCACATGAAGTGTAAGGCCAGTTATGGAGCACTGTGCACATGAAGTGTAAGGCCAGTTATGGAGCACTGTGTACATGAAGTATAAGGCCAGCTATGGAGCACTGTGCACCTGAAGTGTATGGCCAGTTATGGAGCACTGTGTACATGCAGTATAAGGCCAGTTATGGAGCACTGTGTACCTGAAGTGTAAGACCAGTTATGGAGCACTGTGCACATGAAGTGTAAGCCAGTTCTGGAGCACTGTGTACATGAAGTATAAGGCCAGGTATGGAGAACTCTGCAACAGAAGTGTAAGGTGAGTTATGGAGCACTGTGTACATGACGTGTAAGGACAGTTGTGTGGCACTGTGCACATGAAGTGTAAGGCCAGTTATGGAGCACTGTGTTAATGGAGTGTAAGACCAGTTATGTGGCACTGCGCACATGAAGGGTAAGGCCAATTATGGAACACTCGGTACATGAAGTGTAACTCCAGTTATGTGGCATTGTGCACATGAACTGTAAGGCCAGTTATGGAGCACTGTGTGCATGGAGTGTAAGGCCAGTTATGGAGCACTGTGTACATCACGTGTAAGGCCAGTTATGTGGCACTGTGCACATGAAGTGTAAGGTCAGTTATGGAGCTCTGTGTCGATGAAGTGTAAAGCCAGTCATATGACACTGTGCACATCAAGTGTAAGGACAGTTATGGAGCACTGTGTACATAAAGTGTAATGCCAGTTATGAAGCACTGTGTACATGAAGTGTAAGGCCAATTATGTGGCACTGTGCACATGAAGTGTAAGGCCAGTTATGGAGCACTATATACATGAAGTGCAAGGCCAGTTATGGACCACTATATACATGAAGTCTAAAGCCAGATATGGAGCACCATATGTGTAAAAGGTGAGGCCAGTTATGTTGCACTAAATGTGTGAATGGTGAGGTGAGCTGTGGAGCACTGTGCACAATATGTGTAAGACCAGTTATGGATCGCTATATACATGAAGTGTAAGGCCAGCTATGCACCACTATATACATGAAATCTAAAGCCAGATATGGAGCACCATATGTGTAAAAGGTGAGGCCAGTTATGTTGCACTAAATGTGTGAATGGTGAGGTGAGCTGTGGAGCACTGTGTACATGAAGTCTAAGACCAGTTATATGGCACTGTGCACATGAAGTGTAAGGCCAGTTATGGAGCACTATGTACATGAAGTGTAAGGCCAGCTATGGAGCACTGTATACATGAAATGTAAGGCAGTATAAGGCCAGTTATAGAACACTGTGTACATGAGTTATGTGGCACTGTGCACATGAAGTGTAAGGCCAGTTTTGGAGCACTATGTACATGAAGTGTAAGGCCAGTTATGGAGCACTGTGTACATGAAGTGTAAGGCCAGCTATGGAGCACTGTATACATGAAATGTAAGGCCAGTTATAGAGCACTGTGTATATGAAGTATAAGGCCAGTTATGGAGCACTGTGTGCATGAAGTGTAAGGCCAGTATGTGGCACTGTGCACATGAAGTGTAAGCCCAGTTATGGAGCACTGTGTACATGAAGTGTAAGGCCAGTTATGTGGCACTGTGCACATGAAGTGTAAGGCCAGTTATGGAGCACTGTGTACATGAAGTGTAAGGCCAGTTATGGAGCACTGTGCATATGAATTGTAAGGTCAGTTAAGGAGCAGTGTGTACATGAAGTGTAAGGCCAGTTATGGAGCACTGTGTACATGGAGTGTAAAGCCAGTTATGTGGCACTGTGCACATGCAGTTTTGTGGCACTGTGCACATGAAGTGTAAAGCCAGTTATGGAGCACTGTGTACATGAAGTGTAAGGTCAGTTAAGGAGCAGTGTATACATGCAGTGTAAGGCCAGTTATGGAGCACTGTGTACATGGAGTGTAAAGCCAGTTATGTGGCACTGTGCACATGAAGTGTAAGGCCAGTTATGGAGCACTATGCACATGAAGTAAAACACCAGTTATGGAGCACTGTGTACATCATGTGTAAGGCCAGTTATGTGGCACTGTGCACATGAAGTGTAAGGTCAGTTATGGAGCTCTGTGTACATGAAGTGTAAGGCCAGTCATATGACACTGTGCACATCAAGTGTAAGGACAGTTATAGAGCACTGTGTACATGAAAGTGTAATGCCAGTTATGAAGCACTGTGTACATGAAGTGTAAGGCCAATTATGTGGCACTGTGCACATGAAGTGTAAGGCCAGTTATGGAGCACTATATACATGAAGTGTAAGGCCAGTTATGGACCACTATATACATGAAGTCTAAAGCCAGATATGGAGCACCATATGTGTAAAAGGTGAGACCAGTTATGTTGCACTAAATGTATGAATGGTGAGGTGAGCTGTGGAGCACTGTGCACATGATGTGTAAGACCAGTTATGGATCGCTATATACATGAAGTGTAAGGCCAGCTATGCACCACTATATACATGACATCTAAAGCCAGATATGGAGCACCATATGTGTAAAGGTGAGGCCAGTTATGTTGCACTAAATGTGTGAATGGTGAGGTAAGCTGTGGAGCAATGTGTACATGAAGTCTAAGACCAGTTATATGGCACTGTGCACATGAAGTGTAAGGCCCGTTATGGAGCACTATGTACATGAAGTGTAAGGCCAGCTATGGAGCACTGTATACATGCAATGTAAGGCCAGTTATAGAACACTATGTATATGAAGTATAAGGCCAGTTATGGAGCAGTGTGTGCATGAAGTTTAAGGCCAGTTGTGGAGCTCTGTGTACATGAAGTGTAAGCCCAGTTATGGAGCACTGTGTACATGAAGTGTAAGGCTAGTTTTGTGGCACTGTGCACATGAAGTATTAGGCCAGTTTTGGAGCACTATGTACATGAAGTGTAAGGCCAGTTATGGAGCATTGTGTACATGAAGTGTAAGGCCAGTTATGGAGCACTGTATACATGAAATGTAAGGCCAGTTATAGAGCACTGTGTATATGAAGTATAAGGCCAGTTATGGAGCTTTGTGTGCATGAAGTGTAAGGTCAGTATGTGGCACTGTGCACATGAAGTGTAAGGCCAGTTATGGAGCACTGTGTACATGAAGTGTAAGGCCAGTTATGTGGTACTGTGCACATAAACTGTAAGGCCAGTTGTGGAGCTCTGTGTACATGAAGTGTAAGCCCAGTTATGGAGCACTGTGTACATGAAGTGTAAGGCTAGTTATGTGGCACTGTGCACATGAAGTGTAAGGCCAGTTATAGAGCACTGTGCACATGAAGTGTAAGGGCAGTTATTGAGCACGGTGTACATAAAGTCTAAGGCCAGATATGTGGCACTGTGCACATGAAGTGTAAGGTCAGTTATGGAGCACTGTGTACATGAAGTGTAAGGCCAGTTGTGAAGCACTTTGTACATGAAGTGTAAGGCCAGTTATGGAGCACTATATACATGAAGTGTAAGGCCAGTTATGGACCACTATATACATGAAATCTAAAGCCAGATATGGAGCACCATATGTGTAAAAGGTGAGGCCAGTTATGTTGCACTAAATGTGTGAATGGTGAGGTGCGCTGTGGAGCACTGTGCACATGATGTCTAAGACCAGTTATATGGCACTGTGCACATGAAGTGTAAGGCCAGTTATGGAGCACTATGCACATGAAATGTAAGGCCAGTTATGGAGCACTGTGTATATGAAGTGTAAGGCCACTCATAGAGCACTGTATACATGAAATGTAAGGCCAGTTGTAGAGCACTGTGTATATGAAGTATAAGGCCAGTTATGGAGCACAGTGTGCATGAAGTGTAAGGCCAGTATGTGGCACTTTGCGCATGAAGTGTAAGGCCAGTTATTGAGCACTGTGTACATTAAATGTAAGGCCAGTTATGTGGAGTTATGGAGCACTGTGGGCATGAAGTGTAAGGCTAGTTATGTGGCACTGTGCACATGAAGTGTAAGGCCAGTTATTGAGCATGGTGCACATAAAGTCTAAGGCCAGTTATGTGGCACTGTGCACATGAAGTGTATGGCCAGTTATGGAGCACTGTGTACATGAAGTGTAAGGCCAGTTGCGAAGAACTTTGTACATGAAGTGTAAGGCCAGTTATGGAGCGCTATATACATGAC
The DNA here is from genome assembly GCF_019279795.1 of Protopterus annectens. Classification (NCBI taxonomy): domain Eukaryota; kingdom Metazoa; phylum Chordata; order Ceratodontiformes; family Protopteridae; genus Protopterus; species Protopterus annectens. The sequence goes on from NC_056743.1 coordinate 1,815,432,658, forward strand.
GTGTAAAGCCAGTTATGTACCACTATATACATGAAGTCCAAAGCCAGATATGGAGCACCATATGTGTAAAAGGTGAGGCCAGTTATGGTGCACTAAATGTGTGAATGGTGAGGTGAGCTGTGGAGCACTGTGTACATAAAGTGTAAGGCCAATTATGGACCACTATATACATGAAGTGTAAGGCCAGTTATGGAGCGCTCTATATATGAAGTGTAAGGCCAGTTATGGAGCACTGTGCACATGAAGTGTAAGGCCATTTATGAAGTACTGTGTACTTGATGTCTAAGGCCAGTTTTGTGGCACTGTGCACATGAAGTGTAAAGCCAGTTATGGATTGCTATATACATGAAATGAATGGCCAGTTATGGACCACTATATACATGAAATCTAAAGCCATATATGGAGTACCATATGTGTAAAAGGTAAAGCCAGTTATATTGCACTAAATGTCTGAATGGTGAGGTGAGCTGTGGACTACTGTGTGCATGAAGTGTAAGGCCAGTTATGGATCGCTATATACATGAAGTGTAAGGCCAGTTATGGACCACTATATATGTAAAGTGTAAGGCCAGTTATGGAATGCTATATACATGAACTGTAAGCCCAGTTATAGAGCACTGTGCACATGAAGTGTAAGGCCAGTTATGGAGCACTATGTACATGAAGTGTAAGGCCAGTTATGGAGCACTGTGTACATGAAGTGTAAGGCCAGTTATGGAGCACTGTATACATGAAGTGTAAGGCCAGTTATGGAGCACTATGTACATGAAGTGTAAGGTCAGTTATGGAACACTGTGAACATGAACTGTAAGGCCAGTTATGGAGCACTATGTACATGAGGTGTAAGGTCAGTTATGGAACACTGTGAACATGAACTGTAAGGCCAGTATGTGGCACTGTGCACATGAAGTGTAAGGCCAGTTATGGAGCACTGTGTGCATGAAGTTTGAGGCCAGTTATGTGGCACTGTGCACATGAAGTGTAAGACTAGTTTTAGAGCACTTTGTACATGAAGTGTAAGGACAGTTATTGAGCACTGTGTACATGAAGTCTAAGGCCAGTGATGTGGCACTGTGCACATGAAGTGTAAGGCCAGTTATGGAGCACTGTGCACATGAAGTGTAAGGCCAGTTATGGAGCACTGTGCACATGAAGTGTAAAGCCAGTTATGGACCACTATATACATGAAGTCTAAAGCCAGAAATGGATCACCAGATGTTTAAAAGGTGAGGCCAGTTATGGTGCATTAAATGTGTGAATGGTGAGGTGAGCTGCGGAGCACTGTGTACATGAAGTGTAAAGCCAGTTATGGACCACTATATACATGAAGTGTAAGGCCAGTTATGGAGCTCTATATACATGAAGTGTAAGGCCACTTATGGAGCACTGTGGACATGAAGTGTAATGCCAGTTATGGAGCACTGTGTACATGAAGTGTAAGGCCAGTTTTGTGGCACTGTGCACATGAAGTGTAATGCCAGTTATGGAGCACTATATACATGAAGTGTATGGCCAGTTATGGACCACTATATACATGAAGTCTAATGTCATATATGGAGCACCATATGTGTAAAAGGTGTGGCCATTTATGTTGCACTAAATGTCTGAATGGTGAGGTGAGCTGTGGCCACTGTGTACATGAAGTGTAAGGCCAGTTATGGATCACTATATACATGAAGTGTAAGGCCAGTTGTGGACCACTATATACATGAAGTGTAAGGCCAGTTATGGAATGCTATTTACATGAACTGTAAGGCCAGTTTTGGAGCACTGTGCACATGAAGTGTAAGGCCAGTTATGGAGCACTATGTACATGAAGTGTAAGGCCAGTTATGGAGCACTGTGTACATGAAGTGTAAGGCCAGTTATGTGGCACTGTGCACATTAAGTGTAAGGCCAGTTATAGAGCACTGTGTACATGAAATGTAGTTCCAGTTATGCGACACTGTGCATATGAAGTCTAAGGCCAGTTATGGAGCTCTGTGTACATGAAGTGTAAGACTAGTAATGTGGTACTGTGCACATGAAGTGTAAGGCCAGTTATGGAGCACTATGTACATGAATTGTAAGGCCAGTTATGGAGCACTGTGTACATGAAGTGTAAGGCCAGTTATGGAGCACTGTATACATGAAATGTAGGGTCAATTTTAGAGCACTGTGTATATGAAGTGTAAGGCCAGTTATTGAGCACTGTTTACATGAAGTCTAAGGCCAGTTATATGGCACTGTGCACATGAAGTGTAAGGCCAGTTATGTGGCACTGTGCATATGAAGTGTAAGGCAGTTATGGAGCACTGTGTACATGAAGTGTAAGACTAGGTATGGAGCACTGTGTACATTAAGTATAAGGCCAGTTATGTGGCACTGTGCACATGAATTGTAAGACTAGTTATGGAGCACTGTGTACATGAATTGTAAGGCCAGTTATGGAGCACTGTGTATGAGAAATGCAGCCTCTGGGAAACAAACTTGTCTCTCCAGCAGGTTTTGTTGATGTTACATATTAGATTTAGGCCTTTTGAGTGGGTAATGCATGAGGAGTTAGAGTTATGGATATGGAGCACCTCTAGTAGGACAGGGTCCGATATTGCCTTGTACCCAAGACACAGATCACCTCTGAGTGGTCTATATGATACCAAGTAAAATGACAGTGATTTGAGACTGTCCACATAGGACAGGTGTTAGAGGCCATGGATTCTCTTTGCAAGGTATTTCTGTTGCCTTTCCAGTTGGTGCAGGTGTTTGCAAATGGGGCACTATACTCAGTTATTGGCCTAATGTGGGAGGAGTACAGAAAGGCAATCTTTTACTTATGAGACGGACCAAGTAAAATGTTTTTCTGACCACTGCAGCTACATGATGGTCAAATTTGAGACTGATGTCAACCTGAGTACCCAGGTCTCTCTAAGATTGTGTGCTTGGGGTTGCCATTGATGTGGTAATCAGTAGGGCTGTGTTTTTGCTGAATGGTATTATAATACATTTTTTGGTGTTTTACTTAAGGCCATAACTTTGGCCCTAGTCATTTGTTGCTTTGAGGCCATCTTGCAGTATGTTAACCTCATTTGGGGAGTCAATGACAGCACCCAACTTACAGTCATCTACAAACGTGGTCAGCCACAGACCCTTTGTCTTTGCCTGGACCTCTGAAAAGTAGATGCCAGACAGTAGGGGTCCCAGGAGAGATCCCTGGGGAACACCACTAGTGACAGGTCTGCTGCTGGAAGTATAGGCACCTGTTTTGACCTTGTGGTTCTTATCGGTGAGCCAGTTGGCAACCCACTTGATGAGACAGAGATTTGTGCCCAGTTGTGTTAGCTTTTGATAATGCCTGAGTGGAGGATTATGCCAAATGCCTTGACCAAGTTAAGGTAAGCTGTATATATTGACTTTCCCTCATTCAGGGCCTTGGTGACAGTCTCAAAGAAGTCGACCATGTTCAACAGGCAAGATCTGCCCTTTACAATCTGAATTGGGTGGGGTCAAGTGCTTGGAGATTGCCTATGTCTTTGTTTATTAGATCCCTAATAATATGCTCCATGGCTTTACAGATCTGACTTGTCAAGCTAATGGGGCGATATTTTCCTAGGTTAGTAGAGGCACCACCTTGGTGCAAGGGGATGACAATGGCATTTCTCCACTCTGCTGGAATCAAGCCTGTACTTAGGCTGTGGTTGAATAGGCTGCTCAATGGTGAAGCCAGTTCTCTCTGGACTGGTGCAGAATACAGTGTGGGATACTATCAGCTCCCATGGAAGCTCTGTTCTTTGCCTTAGGTAGGGCCTTTAACATTTGATATATGAAGATGTGAGGTATGGGGCAAGTATCAGGGATGTTGAATGGGCCTTTGGCGGGGCAATGGGGGGTGAAGTTTGTGCTGAAGCTATCAGCTAGCAGGTTGGCTTAGTCAACAGGATCTGTGTAAGTGGTACCGTTAAGTACTAATTGAGAACAAATCTGAGCTTTGCCATGGAGGTTCCTCACATAACTGATAAAACTTTATAGTTTTCCTTTGTTTCAGAGGATAGTTTCAATTCATAATTGGCTTTTGAGGATTTCACTAGTGATCTAATTTGCCTTTTGAGGCTGAGGAGGGAATTTTTCCAATTTCGAATTTGCTCCTTTTTATCCTTGGACAACATTTTCTTCCTTTTGTTGTAAAGCCTGTTTATAGAAGATGTCCACCAGACAGGTTTGTGTTTCCTTGAGGAGCAGGTTTTAATTCTGTTGGCTATGGCTGAGTCCATGCAGTTGTATGGTGCTTGTATACTGCACTGGCGTACTGTTCAGCATAGTTGTCTGCATCCTCTGAGGGGGGCTGTGGTGTGAAGCTACTGATACCCTCCCTTAGGAGGTTATAGTCAGCTTTTGAGAATTTTTTTATTCTGGTTACAGGTGGGGAGGGGGTTGGGTGATCTCATCTAGCAAAGAACATACTATGAGAGTGGTGCAGTGGTCACCCATGTTGGTGAAAACCAAATCCAGAATGTTCTCTCCCATTGTGGGAGATGAAACGAGCTAGTCTAGTGTATTAGAACTGATGAAGTCAAGGAATTGTTGGGTGAGTGTATTAGTGCAGGAATAGTTCACCCAGTCTATGGTGGGGTAATTGAAGTCACCAAAGATAAAAGAGTTAGGGGGTACCTTGATGTAGTAAAATAAATCCAGGTAGGAGGATTGGGTGTCCTGACTCACAGAGGAGGTCTATAGCTGGCTATAACATGGATGGGTGTCTTGCCAACTGTCAGTTGCACCTGGAGTAATTCCAGTACATCATACTGGCAAATCATTCTGGAGGTGTGTCTGTCCTTAATGAAGATAGAGACTCCACCACCCTTAGTCTCTGTGAGCACATTTTGGGGTCAGAACGTGTGGAATGAGGTATAGCCTGCTAAGGCAGGGGTATTCTCTGCAACTGTGAAACATGTTTCCGTGACTGCACAGACAACTGCATCTTTCAGTGTGAGTAGATCCTCCAGTGAGTGCATTTTCAGGTTATGGCTCCTAGCATTAAGCAGCATGACCTTCAAAGTTTTTTTTTTTTTGGCAGATCTTTTGTCTTTGGGACATAGCCTAAAAAGGGACAATGAGGCAGGCAAGAGACTTGGCTAGGATCCAGAATCCCAGGGGTGACAAGTGGAGGCCATATACATGAAGTGTAAGGCCAATTATGGACCACTATATACATAATGTGTAAGGCCAGTTATGGAACGCTATATACATGAACTGTAAAAAGTGTAAGGCCAGTTATGGAGCACTATGTACATGAAGTGTAAGGCCAGTTATGGAGCACTGTGTACATGAAGTGTAAGGCCAGTTATGGAGCACTGTGTACGTGAAGTGTAAGGCCAGTTATGGAGCACTGTGTACATGACGTGTAAGGTCAGTTATGGAACACTGTGAACATGAACTGTAAGGCCAGTATGTGGCACTGTGCACATGAAGTGTAAGGCCAGTTATGGAACACTGTGTACATGAAGTGTAAGGCTAGTTATGTGGCACTGTGCACATGAACTGTAAGGCCAGTTGTGGAGCACTGTGTACATGAAGTGTAAGCCCAGTTATGGAGCACTGTGTGCATGAAGTGTAAGGCCAGTTATGTGGTACTGTGCACATGAAGTGTAAGGCTAGTTTTAGAGCACTTTGTACATGAAGTGTAAGGACAGTTATTGAGCACTGTGTACATGAATTCTAAGGCCAGTTATGTGGCACTGTGCACATGAAGTGTAAGGCCAGTTATGGAGCACTGTGCACATGAAGTGTAAGGCATGAAGTGTAAGGCCTATTATGGAGCACTATATACATGAAGTGTAATGCCAGTTATGGACCACTATATACATGAAGTCTAAAGCCAGAAATCGATCACCATATGTGTAAAAGGTGTGGCCAGGTATGGTGCATTAAATGTGTGAATGGTGAGGTGAGCTGTGGAGCACTGTGTACATAAAGTGTAAAGCCAGTTATGGACCACTATATACATGAAGTGTAAGGCCAGTTATGGAGCTCTATATACCTGAAGTGTAAGGCCAGTTATGGAGCACTGTGCACATAAAGTGTAATTCCAGTTATGGAGCTCTATATACATGAAGTGTATGACCAGTTATGGACCACTATATACATGAAGTCTAATGTCATATATGGAGCACCATATGTGTAAAAGGTGTGGCCAGTTATGTGGCACTAAATGTCTGAATGGTGAGGTGAGCTGTGGCCACTGTGTACATGAAGTGTAAGGCCAGTTATGGATCACTATATACATGAAGTGTAAGGCCAGTTGTGGACCACTATATACATGAATTGTAAGGCCAGTTATGGAATGCTATTTACATGAACTGTAAGGCCAGTTTTGGAGCACTGTGCTCATGAAGTGTAATGCCAGTTATGGAGCACTATGTGCATGAAGTGTAAGGCCAGTTATGGAGCACTGTGTACATGAAGTGTAAGGCCAGTTATGTGGCACTGTGCACATTAAGTGTAAGACCAGTTATAGAGCACTGTGTACATGATGTGGAAGGCCAGTTATTGTGCAATGTTTACATGAAGTCTAAGGCCGGTTATATGGAACTGTGCATATGAAGTGTAAGGCCAGTTATGGAGCACTGTGTACATGATGTTTAAGGTCAGTTATGGAACATTGTAAACATGAACTGTAAGGCCAGTATGTGGCACTGTGCACATGAAGTGTAAGGCCAGTTATGGAACACTGTGTACATGAAGTGTAAGGCTAGTTATGTGGCACTGTGCACATGAACTGTAAGGCCAGTTGTGGAGCACTGTATACATGAAGTGTAAGCCCAGTTATGGAGCACTGTGTACATGAAGTGTGAGGCCAGTTATGTGGCACTGTGCACATGAAGTGTAAGACTAGTTTTAGAGCACTTTGTACATGAAGTGTAAGGACAGTTATTGAGCACTGTGTACATGAAGTCTAAGGCCAGTTATGTGGCACTGTGCACATGAAGTGTAAGGCCAGTTATGAAGCACTTTGTACATGAAGTCTAAGGCCTGTTATGGAGCACTATATACATGAAGTGTAATGCCAGTTATGGACCACTATATACATGAAGTCTAAAGCCAGAAATGGATCACCAGATGTTTAAAAGGTGAGGCCAGTTAAGGTGCATTAAATGTGTGAATGGTGAGGTGAGCTGAGGAGCACTGTGTACATAAATTGTAAAGCCAGTTATGGACCACTATATACATAAAGTGTAATGCCAGTTATGGAGCTCTATATACATGAAGTGTAAGGCCACTTATGGAGCACTGTGAACATGAAGTGTCATGCCAACTATGGAGCACTGTGTACATGAAGTGTAAGGCCAGTTTTGTGGCACTGTGCACATGAAGTGTAATGCCAGTTATGGAGCACTATATACATGAAGTGTATGGCCAGTTATGGACCACTATATACATGAAGTCTAATGTCATATATGGAGCACCATAAGTGTAAAAGGTGTGGCCAGTTATTTGCACTAAATGTCTGAATGGTGAGGTGAGCTGTGGCCACTGTGTACATGAAGTGAAAGGCCAGTTATGGATCACTATATACATGAAGTTTAAGGCCAGTTGTGGACCACTATATACATGAATTGTAAGGCCAGTTATGGAATGCTATTTACATGAACTGTAAGGCCAGTTTTGGAGCACTGTGCACATGAAGTGTAAGGCCAGTTATGGAGCACTATGTACATGAAGTGTAAGGCCAGTTAAGGAGCACTGTGTACATGAAGTGTAAGGCCAGTTATGTGGCACTGTGCACATTAAGTGTAAGGCCAGTTATGGAGCACTTTGTACATGAAGTGTAGTTCCAGTTATGCGACACTGTGCATATGAAGTCTAAGGCCAGTTATGGAGCTCTGTGTATATGAAGTGTAAGACTAGTAATGTGGCACTGTGCACATGAAGTGTAAGGCCAGTTATGGAGCACTATGTACATGAATTGTAAGGCCAGTTATGGAGCACTGTGTACATGAAGTGTAAGGCCAGTTATGGAGCACTGTATACATGAAATGTAGGGTCAGTTATAGAGCACTGTGTATATGAAGTGTAAGGACAGTTATTGAGCACTGTTTACATGAAGTCTAAGGCCAGTTATATGGCACTGTGCACATGAAGTGTAAGGCCAGTTATGCGGCACTGTGCATATGAAGTGTAAAGCCAGTTATGGAGCACTGTGTACATGAAGTGTAAGACTAGGTATGGAGCACTGTGTACATGAAGTGTAAGTCCAGTTATGTGGCACTGTGCAGATGAATTGTAAGGCTAGTTATGGAGCACTGTGCACATTAATTGTAAGGCCAGTTATGGAGCACTGTGTATGTGAAATGCAGCCTCTGGGAAACAAACTTGTCTCTCCAGCAGGTTTTGTTGATGTTACATATTAGATTTAGGCCTTTTGAGTGGGTAATGCATGAGGAGTTAGAGTTATGGATATGGAGCACCTGTAGTAGGACAGGGTCCGATATTGCCTTGTACCCAAGACACAGATCACCTCTGAGTGGTCTATATAATACCAAGTAAAATAACAGTGATTTGAGACTGTCCACATAGGACAGGTGTTGGAGGCCATGGATTCTCTTTGCGAGGTATTTCTGTGGCCTTTCCAGTTGGTGCAGGTGTTTGCAAATGGGGCACTATACTCAATTATTGGCCTAATGTGGTAGGAGTACAGAAAGGCAATCCTTTTACTTATGAGATGAGCTAAGTAAAATGTTTTTCTGACCACTGCAGCTATATGATGGTCAAATTTGAGACTGATGTCAACCTGAGTACCCAGGTCTCTCTCTAAGATTGTGTGCATGGGGGTTGCCATTGATGTGGTAATCAGTAGGGGTGTGTTTTTGCTGAATGGTATTATAATACATTTTTTGGCATTTTACTTAAGGCCATGACTTTGGCACTAGTCATTTGTTGCTGTGAGTCCATCTTGCAGTATGTTAACCTCATTTGGGGAGTCAATGACAGCACCCAACTTACAGTCATCCACAAACGTGGTCAGCCACAGACCCTTTGTCTTTGCCTGGACCTCTGAAAAGTAGATGCCAAACAGTAGGGGTCCCAGGAGAGATCCCTGGGGAACACCACTAGTGACAGGTCTGCTGCTGGAAGTAGAGGCACCTGTTTTGACCTTGTGGTTCTTATCGGTGAGCCAGTTGGCAACCCACCTGATGAGACAGAGATTTGTGCCAAGTTGTGTTAGCTTTTGATAATGCCTGAGCGGAGGATTATGCCAAATGCCTTGGCCAAGTCAAGGTAAGCTGTATATACTGACTTTCCCTCATTCAGGGCCTTGGTGACAGTCTCAAAGAAGTCAACCATGTTCAACAGGCAAGATCTGCCCTTGACAAATCTGAATTGGGTGGGGTCAAGTGCTTGGAGATGGCCTATGTCCTTGTTTATTAGATCCCTAATATTATGCTCCATGGCTTTACAGATCTGACTTGTCAAGCTAATGGGGCAATAGTTTCCTAGGTTAGTAGTGGCACCACCTTGGTGCAAGGGGATGACAATGGCTGTGGTTGAATAGGGTGCTCAATGGTGAAGCCAGTTCTTGCTGGACTGGTGCAGAATACAGTGTGGGTACTATCAGCTCCCATGGAAGCTCTGTTCTTTGCCTTAGGTAGGGCCTTTAACATTTGATATATGGAGATGTGAGGTGTGGGACAAGTATCAGGGATGATGAATGGGCCTTTGGGGGGCAATGGGGGGTGAAGTTTGTGCTGAAGCTAACAGCTTGCAGGTTGGCTAAGTTAACAGGATCTGTGGAAGTGGTACCTTTAAGTACTAATTGAGAACAAATCTGAGCTTTGCCATGGAGGTTCCTCACATAACTGATAAGGCTTTATAGTTTCCCTTTGTTTCAGAGGCTAGGTTCAATTCATAATTGGCTTTTGAGGATTTCACTAGTGATCTAATTTGCCTGTTGAGGCTGAGGAGGGAGTTTTTCCAATTTGGAATTTGCTCCTTTTTACCCTTGGACAACAGTTTCTTCCTTTTGTTGTAAAGCCTGTTTATAGAAGATGTCCACCAGACAGGTTTGTGTTTCCTTGAGGAGCAGGTTTTAATTCTGTTGGCTATGGCTGAGTCCATGCAGTTGTACAGTGCTTGTATACTGCATTGGCGCACTGTTCAGCGTAGTTGTCTGCATCCTTTGAGGGGGGCTGTGGTGTGAAGCTACTGATACCCTCCCTTAGGTTAGGTTATAGTCAGCTTTTGAGAATTTTTTTATTCTGGTTACAGGTGGGAAGGGGGTTGGGTGATCTCATCTAGGAAAGAACATACTATGAGAGTGGTGCAGTGGTCACCCATGTTGGTGAGAACCAAGTCCAGAATGTTCTCTCCCCTTGTGGGAGATGAAACAAGCTGGTCTAGTGTATTTGAACTGATGAAGCCAAGGAATTGTTGGGTGAGTGTATTAGTGCAGGAATAGTTCACCCAGTCTATGGTGGGGTAGTTGAAGTCACCAAAGATAAAGGTGTTAGGGGGTACCTTGATGGAGTAAAGTAAGTCCAGATAGGAGGATTGGGTGTCCTGACTCACAGAGGAGGTCTATAGCTGGCTATAACATGGATGGGTGTCTTGCCAACTGTTAGTTGCACCTGGAGTAATTCCAGTACATCATGCTGGCAAACCAGTCTGGAGGTGTGTCTGTCCTTAATGAAGATAGAGACTCCACCACCCTTAGTCTCTCTGACCTCATTTTGGGGTCGGAAAGTGTGGAATGAGGTATAGCCTGGTAAGGCAGGGGTATTCTCTGCAACTGTGAAACAAGTTTCTGTGACTGCACAGACAACTGCATCTTTCAGTGTGAGTAGATCCTCCAGTGAGTGCATTTTCAGGTTATGGCTCCTAGCATTAAGCAGCATGACCTTCAAAATTTTTTTTTTTGGCAGATCTTTTGTCTTTGGGACATAGCCTAAAAAAGGCATAATGAGGCAGGCAAGAGCCTTGGCCAGGATCCAGAATCCCAGGGGTGACAAGTGGAGGCCATCTCTGGCAAAGCATCAAGGCCTGTCAACCATGTTATCCCAGGCAGACAGATACTGGACCCCCTTGGAAAGACACCACAAATTAATCCAATTGTTGAAGTCAGTTATTTTTTGTTGGTATTGTGCTGTCATTCTTGGTGAAGGTAGGATGTTGCTTAGGGATCGGGTCATACCTGCCTAGGACACATACTCTGATAGCTCAATCACATCTGTCTTCATATAGTACAGGGAGGTATGTCTGAAGTCATTTACACCAACATAGACAATGACAGAGTCATACTTGTATCTGTTGTGGAGAGACTTAAGTGTGTGTGTAACGTGTCAGATTCTGGCACCTGACAGACAACCGACGATGACCTTCTCCTTGTCAAGTCTGATAAGGGAGACATTGGTGTGTCTCACAACTGAGTCACCAATGACTAGTATGTTTGGTTTACTGTTATGTATTATTGGCTGTGTTTGTGAGACCCTGGTATGTTGTCTGCTGTGTATGATGTGTTTGTCATTGTGTTTGGAATGTTTGTGAGTGTGTTTTGGCAGTCTCTGTTGTTTAGATACGTTTTTATTGAGGACCTCTGCATAGGTGTGTGTGTGTGTGTGTGTGTGTGTGTGTGTGTGTGTGTGTGTGTGTGTGTGTGTGTGTGTGTGTGTGTGTTGTGCTTGGCTATGTGATGCAGGTGGTGTGGTGTTTGTGCTGGCAATCTCCTTTTTGTCAGGAGTACTGACTGTGGGACGAGAGAGCATGGATTCTAGGTAACTGATCTAGATGCATTTCTCGGTAGTAGAAGAATTATGTGCTAGGAGAAGAGGGCTGTCAGTGAACGTGAGGCAGTTGCTACATTGTCTCAGTATGCCCATGTCAACCAGGCTGACAGGAGAAACTGATGGGAATTCTCATAGGATCATAGGATCATAGGAGGTTACTAAGCTATTGGCCCTGAGGCCGTCATAAGCCTAGCCAAGAGTTTAGCCCATGTTTAGACAAATCAGCACCCAATGGCCCTGTCCAGCAGGGACATGGGTGGAATCCCAGGGGTATATTTTCTGTTTCCCATCCAGTTATCCAGGTTGCTCTTAAAAAAGGGTAAAGAGGTACTCTGCTTGATGTGGAGAGGGAGTCTGTTCCATAGATGGGGGAGTCTGCGGGACACAAATCTGTCCCTCCAACAAGTCCTGTTGATGTCACAGACCAGGTTCAGGCCACATATGTGGGTTACACGAGTGGAGCTTGACTTGCAGATATGCAACAGTCCCATCAAGGTGGGGTGCATGATCACCTTGTATGTTAGACAGAGGTCACCACTGAGGAGTATGAAACTGAGTAGAAGGATAGGGCTTTTAGCCTATCTGTGTATGGCAGATGTTTGAGCCCCTGGATTCTCCTGGTAGGTAACCTCAGTGGTCTCTCCAGCTGCTGCATATGCTTTGCGAGGTACATGCCGAAAGGTGCATTGTACTCAATAATGGGCCTTATAAGGGAAGAATACAGGAATGTTATGACCTCCTTGTTCCTGAATGAGATGCCCTTACTTATGAGGTGGGCCATGTAGAAGGCTTTCTGTAACACGGAAGCAACATGGTGGTCAAAAGTCAGATTGCTATCAACCTGAGTGCCAAAATCCCTCACAACTGATTGCGTGCTTAGGACATTGTTATTAATGTGATAATTTGTGGGGATGCCGTTCTCCCCAAAGGGGATGATGATGCATTTGTTTGGTATTCAGCTTGAGGCCATGTTTCTGGCACCAGTCATTTGTCTGAGTGAGATGTCCACATCACTAGGGGAATTGATGACAGCACCCAGCTTGCAGTCATCTGCAGACTTGGTCAGCCATAGCCCACTAGTTTTAACCTACATCTCAGAAAAGTATATCCCAAATAACAGAGGCCCCAAGACCAAACCTTGGGGTATGCCGCTTGTTATGAGTCTACTGCTTGAGGTGGCTTCCCCTATTTTGACTATGTGGGTTCTATCAGTGAGCCAGTTTGCTACCCATCTGATAACATATGGATTGATGCCTAGTTGAGAGAATTTATCTGTTATGCCCGAGTGGGGAATAGTGTCAAAAGCTTTGGCCATGTTAAAGTAGGCGTTGTGGGCAGTCTTCCCCTCACCCCTAGCTTTGGTGAATGTCTCAAAGAAGTCAACCAAATTTAGCAGATATGACCTCCACTTGATGAAGGCAAACTGTGTGCGATCAAGTGTATGGAGGCTACCAATGTCCTTGTTAATGAGGTCCATGATAATCCATTCCATGGCCTTGCAGATCAGGCTAATTAGGCTGATGGGTCTATAATTTCCAAGATCAATGGATGGTCCACCTTTGTGTAAAGGGATGACAGTGGCTGTCCTATACTCAGCTGGAATACAGCAAGTACTCAAGCTTTGGTTGAATAGTGTGCCTAACGGTGTTGAACATTCCTGGCTGAGTTCACGTAGCATGCAGCCTGGGATTTATCCGGTCCCATGGAAGCTGTATTTTTTGCCTTTGAGAGAGCAGTGATGACCTTTTCCCTAGATATAAGGGGAAGGTGGCAGGTAACGGAGATGTCCTAATTTACTGATGGGGGGACAGATGGGTAAAGTTTTCATTGAATCTGTCAGCCAGCAAGTTTGCTATACCTACGGCATTTGTATATGTGGTGTCCTTGACCACCATTTCTGAACAGATCTGGGTGCTATGCTGTCCAGACATAGTGTTCTGAATACTTGGCAGACTTATGGAGAGATGGTTTGATAAGTGTTTGTCCACAAGAGTGTAGACCACAAAAACCTTCTTAAATGTGAAGTAACTGGTTCGAAGCACACGTGCTGAAAACAAACCCAAGATGCTTAGAATAGCAGATAAATTTAATCAGGCTATTAAAAAGTAATAAATGCAGAATAAGAGCACTTGAACACTTAAGAGCACACAGCAAAACAAAATAGGGTAATAAAGTTGGTAGAACAGGGTTACTGTAAGAGCAGCTTAATAAAGTGTAAACATTTTTTTTTGTTAAGTGGAGAGGGAGGAAACAGAAGATAATAAAAGATTTAGAGACTAAGGGGGTTTGGACTTTCCAAATGCTCTCTCTGTACACAGTAGGCAGAGCTGATGAGATGGGACTGGTACTATTGTCTGAAACTAAAGAAGCAAGGGGGTAGTCCTTCCCAAATGAACAGGTATTGTTCCTGTTCAGTTGAAAGAGCAAATGAGATAGGTCTGGGAGGAGTGTCCAAAGACAAATTTACAGCTGGGGTGGGCAATTCCAAAGCCACCAAGTTTAAGAATACAACAACACTTGGTCAGGAGGGTGGGAAAAACAAACTGCAGCGAGATATACCACCAGTATTCAATTAATATGCAATGAAACAAATAAATAAATGCAGTACAGTTTTGTTAACTATCACTGAAACAGAACAAGCAGAAAAAAGTATACTTATATCAGCTTTGTATGTCCAGATGGTTGTAGACGTTACAGCCAGCTAAACAGGTCTGCATAAAAGTGAGGTCAGTTATGGAGTACTGTGTTCATGAAGTGTAAAGCCAGTTGTGTAGCATTCTAAGGCCAGTTATGGAGCACTGTGCACATGAAGGATGTGGCCAGTTATGGAGTACTTTGAACCTGAGGGTTGAGGAGAAATTTTCAGCACTGTGTACAAGTAAAATGAGGTATATTATAGAACACTACACATGTGAAGGATAAGACCAGTTATGAAAAAATAAGTGCAGGGAAGGTGAGGCCAGTTATGGAGTGGTACATGAATGGAGGCTTACTCTGGTCATGGAGCTCTTTCTTTTTAAGGGTACGACTGTTAATGGTGTATTGCATGCATTAATGATGGATCTAGTTATAAAGAAATGTGTATATCAAGGGTGAGACCAGTTATGGCACATTGTGTAGATAAAGCATGGTATCAGCTTTGGATTGCTGTATGTTAGACTTATGAGAATGGTTACAACATACCATGTACATTTATTTATTTATTTATTTATTTATTTATTTATTTGCATTTGTTTACCAGAAGATCCACTGGGCCAGAGTAAGCTCATTTTCAGTGGAGGCCCGGGGAGAAAAGCTTCAAATTCAAACAGACATTATACAGATTACAAAGAGGCAATACAGTAAACTAGACAATATACAAATATAAAATACTAGGTTGCAGAGAACATACAAAAATAAAATTTTAAATATGCAGGACATACAATGCATATCAGTCCAAAGACATAGATTATGTGGGTCTATGTTAGCAGAACGAAAGTGCATATGTGTGACAAAGAAAAGGTTGACACATAATGCACGAAAATGAAAAAGAGCGAATGGCCACGTAAGCAAATTTTTCCCCGAGGGGAAAAACATACGTGGCCGTTCGCTAAAAACAAATCATTTAACATCATAAAGAGGTGGGGGGCTTTGCCCCTACACCCACACCCCCCTAACTAAATATACCAACTCCGAGATACACCATATGGAAGGAAAGGGCAACTCTGGGAAGTGGCCAACCATCTCCTTGCCCTATGACAAATTCATCGAATCGCTTAAATGCAATTCGATGAATTTGTGTCGCTCAAAACGCATTTGTGTAATTCACCTTTTGTTCTACTAATATAGACTCAGATTATGTAGTATATCTGTGAATGTTGCAGTAGCTGGTAGGTAGAGAAGAGAAGATTGTGGTAACAACTTGATTAGACTGAAAGTAAAGCTGAGGCATTTGAGACTTTTTTACATTAGAAGCAAGATTAAATTGGGTATATAGTTAGCTACATGCTAATATATAGATTGCTTCTAAGTGCCTGTGTTTCTCATGATAGGATATTTTAAGTTGATAGCTCAGAGTAGATATATGCTGATTTGGGGCAATCTATGTGGGGGAAAGGAAGATGGAGATGAGCTGTAGAAGTGGGTAGGCTAGGTAATAATTGGGTTTTATATGGTTGGTCCTAGTACATGTACATTGCCAGTGGGAGGTCAGGTGTTGTCTTATGGATGTGTTAAAGTGCTTGGGGTTGCTAGTAGTCTTGAGTGCTGAGGGGAGGGTGCTACATAGCTTGGCGATGGTAAAGGCATAGCACATTTGACCAGCAGAAAGGTTAGGTTTCACTACATTTAGGAACATTTGATTTACAGATCGGAGAGGTCTATTTGGGTGATACATGGTGAGCAGAGAGGAGAGGGCTGGGCAGTTAGAAGGATTGTAGATTTGCTTACGAGCTGTAGTCAGTTGTAGACATGTTAGATATTGGGGTAGTTTAAGCTAGTTTAGAATTTAACGATTTTGTTGTAGCATGAGTCCATTTTGGATTTTAGAGAGGCCTGAATGTTGGTGAGAAGTAGTACACCATAGAGCAAAAATTGAAGCAGAAAGGAAGAGGCAAGGGATAGTCTTGTAGTGTAGGTGAGGCGGTATTTGTGCCTGTAGATGATGCCTAATTTCTGATGGGCTTTCTTGATGTTGGTGTTAATATGCTGGTCAAATTTAGGTTTTTGTCTATATTGACACCTAGAAGTTTGGTGTAAGAAACTACTACAATGCAAATGTTATTGAGGGAATGAATAGTAAATTCATTTTTTTTAAGAATGTAGTTTTTTTTTAGGGTTGAATAACACAAGTCTGGTTTTATTGGGATTTAGTGCTAAATGGTTACTATACATCCAGGTTTTGGTGGAGGTGAAGGCACTTTGCGTCAGTGACTGTAGTTTTGATGTGGATTTGACAGTGTAGATGATGGCAGAGTCATCTGCATACTGGATGACATTAGCTTGAGTAATAGTGATATGGAAATCACTGATAAAAATGTTGAACAGCAGTGGCCGTAGTATGGATCCTTGTGGAACTCCTGTATTGATGTTAAGGAATGGAGAGAGGGATTGGTGCCATTTGGTTGCTTGTTGTCTATCTGTAAGGTAGTTGGAGAACCAGTTTGGGGTTGGGGGGAGAGATGCCTAAATTGGAGAGTTTGAAAAGGAGAAGAGGGTGGAAAATAGTATTTAATGCCTTAGAAAGATCAAGAAATAGTGAAGAGACAGCGTTCCCTGCATTGCAAGCTTTGTTAACTCTGTCTAAGAAGGATATAAGAGTGGTCGAAGTGCTGTGACCTGGCCTAAATCCGTGCTGAGTTGGGGAAAGGATTTTGTAGTGTTGCAAGTGGTTAAGTAGTTGGCCATGGATGCATTTTTCCAGGATTTTGGAGATAGGTGAGAGGATGACAATAGTTCAGAAATTAGATATGTAATTATTTTCTCTTTTGTGGACAGGGAGAATAAATGCTTTTTTTCCAGATGGAAGGTACAGTATGAAGGACTCTTGAATGGATCTGTTTAGAAATATACTGATGGGGTATGCAATAGAGTTAGGTGACATTTGTAAGGATTCTGGTGGTAAGTTATGTGGGATATTAGAGTCAGGTTTAAGTTTAAGAAGTACTTTATGATGGAAGTAGGTATAGGTGAGAGAGAGAGATGTTTGGGCTTGTTGTTGCAGATAGGTCTGGGTTTTTAAAAATGAGTTAGACAGTGAGGCTATTTTGGCTGGTGTCCTGTCTGGATCAGGAGAGTGGTTTTCACTTTTGCCTGGGTTTAGTAGTAAATTTATGGACCTCCAGACCATTTGGGGATTATGCTTATGGTCATTCTGTAGACTAATGGTAGTATTCCTGTTTGTTTTTGATGACTAGCTGCTTTACTTGATTTCATAGTTGTATGTATTGAGTAAAATCAGAGGTTAGCTATGCTGCCATAGCTTCCAGGCCTTATCCCTGGCCATCATGAGTTGTTTGGTGGGACTAGTGAGACATCAGGCCTGATTAGCTTTCACTCTCCTATGACGGAGTGGAGCTAGATTGTTTAGTACCTGGAAGAATGTGGAGTTAAAGAATTCAACAACATTATCCAAGGGAAGGGCTTTTAGAGGGTGCCAACTGATGCTTAGCAGAGTATTATTGAAGATAGCTGGGCAGAAATGGGGTAGGTCTCTAGTATAATTATAACAATGTGTATTAAACACTGAGGTAGGTTTGAAAATTATGTATGCAGGTAAGTGATCACTAATGCTGTTTGGAAGTGTACCTGTGGAGGAGATGCTGCTAGGGTCAGAGACCATGGCCCAGTCCAGAACTGAGCCATTGTTTTTGTTTTTGTTGGGTCTTGTTATGGTAGTAATTAGTTGGGTGTAATTATATAGGTTGATGCTTTTGCTTGGGTGATGATGCATGGTATCTAGCCAGTTAATATTTACATCACCAAGTATAATTGTTTTATTTTCTATGTTTTTGGTTGACCATGCTAGAATTTCCTCTAGTATTGAGATATTATTGCTGGGAGGGATATACAGGACTATAATGCATATACTTTTGCAGTTATTCATTTTCATGTGGGGTATTAGTATTTCTGCTGTGGAAAATTTGGGAATGGATTTGTTGTAGAAGACTATATTAAAAGTATTACGATATAGCAACGCAACACCCCCATCTTTTTTCGGAGTCTATCTGTTCTTAGGCAAAAAAAGCCTGGTGGAAGGAGTTCTGAGTTTTTAATGTAAGGCTTTAGCCAAGTTTCAGCTGTTGCTATATTATCTGGCTTGTTGTGCTCAATCCAGGCATGCAGATCTGGAATTTTATTTCTGATGCTTTGAAGGTTGAGGGTAGTGAAGTTTAGAGATTTATGACAGTTATTGTGGAGAGTGGGTGGGTCTTGAATTGGGGTGAATGTCACTGCAAAGTATTAGGTTGCAGTAAGTGTTTGGGAGATTAATAGGCTGTAATTTCCTCTTTGAGTTATATTCATGAGCTCTTAGCTTAGTGAAGAGGGTGGTGTCTGTTGTGTATACACTGGGAGATATATCCAAGAAGAAAGTGGGTTTAGGGAAATCAGTAGCAGTTATGTGTGTGGCCTTGTAATATTCATCTCAGGTTTCAGGTGAGGTTAATAGATATAGAACGAGAATGGTTAGAGATAGGGTAAGGAGTGTGAAGTTAGTGATTAGTGTCGTGTTGTAATGGACGAGTATGAACAGTAGGGTTGTATGTTAATTTAATTCTATAGTGAACTCTATTGTGAGGAGAGGGAGGTAGATTATAGGAGGGAGAGGTGGTAGGTGGCCAGCAAGTACAATTTGTAAGTTGAGGGAGGGGGTAGAGTGGGAGGTAATTGGCTGGAGGGTCTGATTGGGTGAGTAGTAGTGGTGGAAGGAGATTAGGTGGAGATAAATGTAATTGAGCTGAGGGTGGGTGGGAATGGGGTTAAGGCAGGGAGTGGAGTCAGCCCAAGCATAGTGAGGGCGAATGGAGCAGGCAGGTCCTTTCCCTTGTATGTTGCCAAAGAAGAAAAAAACAATCAGCAAGGTAAGAAGATTAGGGAAAAAAAAGCTAAAAGCTAGCCAAGAGAAAAGAAAAACAAAGGTGGAGGGACAGTAGATAAAGTAATCGGGAGGAAGCAAGTAGGACAAGTGGAGAGGTGAGAGAGAAGAATTGAGATTTCTGTAAGTGTACAAGGGATAGAAGAGAGTATGCAGTAAGTGTACAAAGGATAGGAAAGATGGCAAGAGTGTGGGAGAGTTTGCAACTGAAATGAGGGAGGAAAATCCAGGAAAGGGGTGGGTGACAGAGGAGGTAATTAACACAGTATAAGGCTGCGTACAGCTGGGAAGATAGGGGAGTGGGAGGGTAGTCTATGTGAAGATAGGGGTAAGATTAAGAGGAAGAGATGTTTTGGGTAATGTATGAAGGCACCGCTGTACTGGGAACAATTTGGTAGGTGTAAGGTAAGCAAACATAAGTAATTTTACAGACATATGTTAATTATTCAAGGGAACTAGATACTGTAGGAGGTTCGAGCATCCTGTTTAGAAAAATTGGGCAGGGATCTTTCACTTGAGTGAAGCTTATCTTGGAGGCTTGGACAGAGCTGGGATGGAGATGTTTGAAAGAGTCTATAACATTAATTATTTAAGGGAACTAGATCCTGTGGAAAGTTTGAGCATCCAGCAGGGAAGAAATTGCACATAGATCTTTCACTTGAGGGGAAGCTTATCTGGGAGCCTCAGACAGCACTGGGATAAAAATATTTGAGAGGGTGTATAGCAGATTAAAGTTTTACAGGTTGAATGTCTAACAAACGATGTTCGTACATCACCATGAAGGCAGTGGGTAATGGTCAGAATAAGTGTAAAGGTAAAAAAGCCAAGGGTAAGACTTCTTATGAGACAATGTTTACATGAATGACAAGACGTATTGCAGATTGCTGCCCCCAGTTCTAGACTCCTGAGCTGCTGAAAAATATGAAATCACCAGAGGGAATGCAGATAGGATGAGGACATGATTTGTATAATCAGGCTGAATACAGGGTTGGTGGGGGAGAATCTGCTTCCACACAACATATTCTGAGACACATGATGTGGTTGTAACCTAAAAATCAAAGGAGAAAAAAGTGAGGCTGTAGTCCAGGCTGTGTGAGACACCTGCTCAAAACCCACTTATCGAATTCATGGATCTGCTCCTGTACCAACCCTGGTTAGTTATAAACTTACTACCAGCAGCTACAGAAATTAAAATTTAAATATGTAATGTTTGTCAAGTTTTTTTCTGTTTTCAAGCTCTGTGCTAAATTCTTTATCTTTGCTAGTCTTTCATAATCAATAATATTTATGGTAATACTAAATTCATTAAACTGTTTTTTGGT
This sequence comes from Protopterus annectens, assembly GCF_019279795.1. Taxonomy (NCBI): domain Eukaryota; kingdom Metazoa; phylum Chordata; order Ceratodontiformes; family Protopteridae; genus Protopterus; species Protopterus annectens. The sequence goes on from NC_056743.1 coordinate 1,815,453,306, forward strand.
TGCTTCGATTTTATTTGTATTCTCCGTATTATGTAACACTGCATATATGTGCTACTTTTCCTGTTACTGTAAAATATGGAGCTTTCCTTCCAGGCCTCCTCTGATAAAGGGCTTCTTCCTTTCCCATTAATCAAATGTAAAATAATAATAATAAACAAAAAAAATAGAGAGTGCCTAATCCATTCACTGATGATATGACTCAAATCTCTTAAATACTTATTATAACAATTCTTGAAAGGGTTTTTGGGCTTCTTTCAATACCCCTGAAGTGATGAGATTAATTTGGTTGACACAGGTTGAGAACCTGGCACAGAGTAATTTGTGTCTGTGACAATGGCGAGCTGGGTTCAGAATGGAATGCAGGCCATTGCAGAATTTCAGTTTGTAGGGACAGAATGGCTCATGATGGTTTTCCAGCTACAGGAGAGAATTTAAACTCTCAGTCAGTGAACTGCCCAAATAGATCATCTATGCACCAGGATGTAAAGTAGTTTGTTGGATGGAGAGAAGTTATTATTAATGCATATGCTGTTCCTATGTAAGTAAGAATAATACTGATGCAGCCATCCCAGTTTTAGAGTTTGCTCCTGTTTGTCAGAATTGTTCTCTGGCTTTGCAGCTCCACATAATATATTAATATATTATTATATTACCAATGGGTTCTGTAGGGCTCAGATGAAGCTAGGGATGTACCACATTGTTTTACAGTATTTTTACTTTCTTTTTCATAAGGCCACCTAATGTCAAAAAACATTATGGTTCCTTAGCACACTAAACTATGAATCAGATTTTGTATATCCACACACTTCAATCTGATTTTTATAGTTTTGACCTGTGTACCATATGAACCCTACAAAGTCATAAAATCACATTACTGCATCTAGGTACTTCAGAAAACAAGTTTGGATCCTACTGTCTTTTTTTTTTTAGTTGCTGAAAACTGACAAAATCTTACTGCAGTCACTTTTGTAGGCTTCCCGTTTGAATGAACAATTAAATATTTCAGAGTAATCATATGATCTTAGAAGTTTAATCAGAAACAGATAAACCCGTGTGTCGCTGCAGATAGGTTGCAATAAAGTGTAGAAATGACATTTTATACACTAGTACACAAGGAATATATACAAATGTCATTTCATTCATTATTGTAAAGAAGTGTACACAAATCTAATTTCATATACTAGTGCAATGAAGTGTATAAAAATTTCATTTTTTACACTAGTACAAAGAGGTGTATGCAATATCATTATGTATACCAATACAAAGAAGTGTATACTATGTAATTTCTTAAACTATTGGAAAAGTGTATAAAATGCCATTTCATACAGTGGTACAAACAAATGTATATAATTGCCATTTCATACAGGGTCTATATTACAAAAGCGAAAAACCCTATACGCGAATACCAAAACATTGACCCCTATACCACGAACCGTGAAAATCCTGAACGCACTAAACAGCAGAAAAAAAAAATCGAACTGTCATAGTCGGCCAACCCCACCACTACCTATATACTACCTACCCAAATAAAATAAATAAACCACATGCATACACTAACCAAACCCTACTTCTAACCTAAAGTAAAGTACAAAACCCTACTTCTAACCTGGCACTAAACCCCACATACACAACTAACTATGCACTTTCCTTAACCCGTCCCTAACCCTAAGGTTTGTAACTACCGCACACGTCCCCTACAGACAAACTCCCAAACAAAACAAATAATCCACATACATACATTTAGCAAAACCCTACCTCCAACACTACTAAACCCCTCATACAAAACTATCTATGCACTATCCTTAACCCCAAGGTCCGTAACTACCGTACACTTCCCCTACGAAAATATACACAAACAAAATAAATAACCTACCTACATACATACATTTAACAAAACCCTATCTCTAACCCTATACTAAATCTAACATACATTGCTTATCTAAGCACTTACCTTAACCCGCACCCTATCCTAAACTCCATAACTATACAACACTTACCTTATGCAGCTAATCCACAGACAGGCCAACCATGGAAATTCAATATTTCCATTTTCCCAGTTTTCGACTTTCGTTCTAAGTCCACTTCGCGGTATACAGTTCAACGTTTACTTCTTTTCGCTTTCATAATATAGACCCTTTCATACAGTAGTCAAAAGTGTGTGGAAATGTCATTTCCAACACTAATACAAAGAAGTGTATAAAATGTCATTTCATACAGTAGGACAAAGAAGTATATGCAGATATCATTTCATACAATAGTAAAAGGCAGTGTGTACAAATGTCATTTCCAACACTAGTACAAAGAAGAGTATAAAATGTAATTTCATACACTAGTACAATTTGTTTACCAGGAAAGTCCAACTGGGATAGAGCCCATTTTTAGCAGATGCCTAGGGAGAAACACATCTTTGGAATGTGGGAGGAAACAGGAGTACCCAGAGGAAAGCAACGTGAACACAGGGAGGACATGCAGACTCCACACAGAAGGCACCACAGCTGAGAATTGAACCAGAGAACTTCTTGCTGTGAGACAACAACACTAACCGCTGCACCACCTACTTATATGCAAGGTTCATTTCATACACTATTATAAAGAAGTGTATAAAATGACATTTCATACAATAGCACAAAAAGTGTATAAGATGCCACTTACTACACTAGTACAAATATGTATATGCATACACTAGTACAAAAACTGTATACAAATGTCATTTCATACATTAGTATAAAGGAATGTATAAGATGCCACTTAATACACTAGTACAAATAATTACATGCATACACTGGTACAAAAAGTGTATACAAATGTCATTTCATATACTTCATACACTGGTACAAAAAGTGTATACAGTACAAAAGTGTATACAAATGTCATTTCATATACTTCATATACTAGTACAAAAAGTGTATACAAATGTCATTTCATATACTTCATACACTAGTACAAAAAGTGTATACAAATGTCATTTCATATACTTCATATACTAGTACAAAAAGTGTATACAAATGTCATTTCATATACTTCATATACTAGTACAAAAAGTGTATACAAATGTCATTTCATATACTTCATACACTAGTACAAAAAGTGTATACAAATGTCATTTCATATACTTCATATACTAGTACAAAAAGTGTATACAAATGTCATTTCATATACTTCATATACTAGTACAAAAAGTGTATACAAATGTCATTTCATATACTTCATACACTAGTACAAAAAGTGTATACAAATGTCATTTCATATACTTCATATACTAGTACAAAAAGTGCATTAAATGTATTTTCATAGAGGTCTCCTGGGTTGACCGTAGCTAACTTTCATAACTCCTGGTATGGTTTCAATCTGCCATCTCCTGATACAGACACCCTGAATGAGGTTCATTTTATTTTTCCAATTGGTTAATGTAAATTATTTCCATTTAATAGGTCCATCAAGTTTTCATTTTCTCTTAAACTGTCAATGTTGCTTTTTTATAGTGTGCCTAATCCCTATCTACACTGCCATCTTCCTGCTGAACCAGTCTAGATTAACAAGCCACTTCCAAAGCTGAAGCAGACCCATGGGATACAGACAGCATTCTCCTGGCTGCGTGCCATAGGCACCCCACAGACCTCCCTTACCTTCCATCTCGCCTACATATTGAAAATGTGCTTTTCTGGGGTTAGGCTGAAATCAACTTTTGCTAAAAGATGCACTAAGACTAGATCTCCCTAAAATTAATTCCAAGTGAATTCTTTACCCTCATGCTGAAAAGTCCATTCAACACATTGATTAGGAGTCAATACACAGGTTCTTTTGTAGATTTAATGGCTCTCAGTTAAAGCGCCCCGTAGCCCAAGCTCAACATACTCTAAACTAACCCAAACAGTCTCATCTCAAACTGTTAATACCCTCTCCCATTCTAAACACTCTGACCTTAATGATTGGTAGGGCTTATGTTTCACTGGCAGTGTGAGCCTCCACACCACACATTCAGGGTAGCTGATGGTATCCAGACTCCACAAAACCCGGTTTGACCAGAAAAAACACACCCACCACAGACCACATTGAACTAACATAAAATCACCAACCAGTTCAAGAATCCAGTGATATTTGGAATCCCCAGTCCTCACTGCCAATTCCTGTCAGAAAATTGTTTAATTCCCCCTATATTTGGAGCATAGCTAAACAAATTTTTACATGAAAAGATTTCTCATGACTGTATCCCTAGTGGATTCACTGAGACACTTCTTAGTCCAAAGTTTAACCCCTATAACTTGAATTGAACACAAGGCAGCATTTTCTACTGGCATGCATATCCACATGCCCATTTGGTACCCTCATGCCCACCACATGCCCATTTGGTACCCTCATGTCCACTCCTCACATCCAACATAATGAACCAGTTGACTTGACCTTTCTTGGTGATATCTATATTAGGCTTTAGTGGTATTATCTGGAATTCATTTTATTAATCCTTAGGTTCACATCTTAACTATTTGTACAGTGCACTGCCTTTCCATGTTTTGCTAAACAAGATGATTACCATTGCATGCTTGATGTACCCGGTCATTAACTCTCTGTTCAATCATTTTTAAGTAGACAGGGAATCTCGCACTCCAACTGCCAGAATTTAAATGTCTGGGAGGTATTCTCTTTGTACAAGGGACTGACCTAAATGCTCCAGACAGTGGCCCCCTGCTTATGGCCTGCACAATAGCAGAGTGTCCATCATGGCATCCCAACTAGGTCAGTAGGCTGGCCACTGACCCTTCTGTCTTCTGATTTAAAGTATGAAAATAGTTTTTTAAATGATTGATTTTAAATCAGTATATCAATTGTTTTCCCTTTGGCTCAACAATTCTGTAGACCAGGTTCATTGAGGGACTACTATGAAAAGGGTTGGAGTCACCCTAATGGAGGTGTAGCTTTCACTCTGAGGGACCCACAGACTGCATCCCTGCCACTCTGCCATCCTAGGCATAGGATTTCCCTTACCCCCTCATCATGAACCTGACTTTTGAATTAGATAGCCAGGGCAACTGGTTCTAACCCTGACTGTAGATCTCTATGGCAAGCCATCCTGGAAGGTGATTATGCAAACAAAGGCAGGAGGAAGCATTGCAATGGTCTGAGCCATCCTGGAAGGTGATTATGCAAACAAAGGCAGGAGGAAGCATTGCAATGGTCTGTCATTAGACACAGCCACATGGATTAGGTACACCAGTTCTTTCCACACCTTGGTAATTTCTACTATAAATGACTGTACCCTTTAGTTTTTCAGCAGATCTGAAGAAGAATATGAAAGCTCCACAGAGAGTGTCACTGTTACCATAACTCAGTCTCATCATAACTTACACAAAAAGTTCACTCCACAGCTTGACTTCTTCTAATTATTTATTTCAAGCAAATCTCCCCAATATGACGATCTAATTAAGACTTATCACCAGGTATACCTAATTCCATTCAGCACGCATGCCAAGATACTGGGAATATTGAAATGGCATTCAGATTAACATACTGGTGTCCCAAGTGTTTTATGTACACAGGCTATGGTATATTCATTCATGTGATTTTTGCAGTTTCCCACTGTTTTTAAACAACTGTATATGATCATGTGACAATTTTATTTTTATTTGCATTTTGGAAATAAAGTATAATAATATATATTTAATAACTGCAAGTTCAACTGATACAATATTTAAAAATACTAACTGAGGAAAAGATTGTGTACTTGGAATGAAGTTTAATTTGAAAACAAATGTAATTAAACAAGAGATAGATGGGGCAAAACCTTGCCCTGACACCTCAGGTGACCATGCTCCACAGGAGTGTTGACACACCTGAAGGGAGGGAAAGGGACCCTCCCACTTACTGTTTAAAATGCCTCTTCACACAACAGTGCTCATCTGCAATAAATAAAGGACTTGAAATGAGAAAACTAAGTTTGCTTGATCATGGTAGCTCGAATCTTAAGCACTATTGTAAAAACTAAAAGCCTCTAAAAGGATCATTGGGTGGGATTTTGCCTTTGGCATCTCCTAACCTTAACATTTAGCTGAGAAGATAACCCAAGGGTAGTCCCCACCATTATTTATTTATAGATCTGGTAATCAAGCACATCCAAAAAGCTGGGTTTGCTAATCAATAGGCTGGGCACAGTCAACCTTTATATATGTATATGTATATGTATATATATATATATATATATATATATATATATATATATATATATATATATAGGTTTACTATTGAAATTGCGAACATCACTCGGTCGAACGTCGTATGGTCGAACACATAAGGTCGGAAACACAGATGTCGAAGACATTATAATCAATCGAGGAACGGTTTTAATGCCCCCTGCATTTTTTTTTTTTTTAGGTTTCGATTATTTGAGATCCAATCTCAAGTGATTGCTGTATGTCAGGCTCTCTTTTTGAGGAATTCAGTTTTTCATGGTATAGTTATATAAATACACACACATTCACATAGATACATATAAGTACATATAAAATACATAGGAAAAACACTAACCTGAACACACACACACACATGCACACATATACATATATATATATATATATATATATATATATATATATATATATATATATATATATATGTATGTGTGTGTGTGTGTGTGTGTGTGTGTGTGTGTGTGTGTGTGTGTGTGTGTGTGTGTGTGTGTGTGTGTGTGTGTGTGTGTGTGTACTGATTCACTTTAGAAGCCTGAAGTACTGAAATATCAAAATTCAGTATTTTGAGCCCACAAAGTGGAATCCTGAGAAGAGCAAAAGCTCAGAAGCGCGAAATTCAAAACCTCGAATACTGGAGGTTTTGAATTTCGTGCTTCTGAGCTTTCACTGTGGTTATGGATTCAGGTAAGTGTGTGTGTGTGTGTGTGTTTGTGTGTGTGTTAAGGGTTTTGGGTAGGGGCTGTGGTGTGTATCAGTATGTTTTGTTGCTGTGATGTGTGTGTGTGCGATGAGAATGTAGCTTGTGTGGTGGTGTTTTGTGTGTGTCTGTATGTAGTGTGACCTCGGAGTGAGAATATTTAAGTAGAGAGGGTGCAGGAGTGCTTGCCCCCCTGCTTTTATGTAGTAGAGAGCTTGCATTTGTGTGTGGGGAGGATAGTGTGTGTGTGTGTGTGTGTGTGTGTGTGTGTGTGTGTGTGTGTGTGTGTGTGTGTGTGCAGAAGAAGAGCGAAATCTCAAAATCTCCAGTGTGCAAGATTTTGAATTTCACTGTTCTGAGTTTTCTTGGTTTTAAAAATTCAACTTTATAGCTTCAAAATACTGAATTTCGATATTTCAGTATTTCAAGGATATAAAGTGAATGTGTGTGTGTGTATATATATATATATATATATATATATATATATATATATATATATATATATATATATACACACACACACACGTATATATGGTTTCACTTTATAATCTCAAAATACTAAAATATCGAATTTTAGTATTTCAAGACTATAAAGTCAAAAGTGCAGTTACACGAAGCTGCATAATATCGAATGCGTAAATGTTGAATACGAAGTTGTGTTGTTGCATTCGTGATGTGCAGTGTGGTTTGTGGACTTAGCTGGGGATTCAGGTAAGTGGTGCTCTTGTAAGGTATTGGGTAAGGATTTTAGTATGTGTATATGTGTGTAGTGGTGAGTTTTATGTGTTTGTGTGTTTAGTACGACTTTGGAGTTAGTATATATAAGTAGCAGGGGTGTGGGGGATGCAGCCCCCCACATGGGGGGAGCAGGTGGGCTTGCCCCCCTGCTTATAGATAGAGTAGGTGTGTTTGTTGTGTTTGTGTGTGCTGTTTTGTTTGTTATAGTGTAATTAGGTAGGTGTATGCGTGCTTGTTTTTTGGTGTGTGTATGTGAATGATCACAATTTTGAATTTAGTGTTTTGGGTGTCGGTTTTCCGGGCTTTCGGCTTTATAGTCTTGAGATACTAAAATTCGGTATTTTAGGATTTTGAGATTGTAAAGTGAAACCATATATATGTATATATATATATATATATAAAAATATATATATATATATATATATATATATATATATATATATATGTATATATATATATATATATATATATATATATTTATATATATACATACATACAGTTGCAGTTCACTTTGTTGAGTGCTGACTTTGACAAGAATGTACTACTTTGTCTTTACTGGATGCAATCTTTGTCAAGTGCTGAGTTTAGTCAATGGAGGATTGACTGTTCAGCTTGTGTAGGCAGCATGGTTTTAGTTATGGATAGTGGCTGTGTGTGTTAATGGCAAAATTTTGGGATATGACCAAAGTTTTGGCATTAGGAGTGGGTGCATATATGTGGGAGTTTGGAGATAACCGTTATAGTTAGGTTTTGTGAAATCCTGTGTCCATCTTTACTCATGTGTACTAACCTTGACCCCTGCCTCTATTTATTGGGAAAATCTGACTTGGAACACACCAATTTTCATCAGAGGCCTAGGGAGAAACACTCCAGACACATCTTTGTAACTTGGGAGGAATTAGAAGCACCTGGAGAAAACCCACACAAACACAGGGAGGACATGCATACTCCACATAGAAGGCACATCAGGCAAGAATTGGAGGTGACAACACAAACCACTGCACCACTGCACCATCCCACCACTGTGCCATCCCCCCTCTAACCCTAACCCTATACATTACCTTATTAAAATCCCTTTCCCTAACTATATGGCTAGTCACACAAAGTGTGCCTAATGTTATTGTTTTTTTTTTAACTTGACCAGTTGCAGAAGGAGAACATTTGTTTTCCATTTCCATTGGTTAATTGAAGTTAGTAAGTATCAACATGCAAAAGCTGATTTTATGATTGTGAATCTTTTTGCATGTTGACATTTTAAGAAGTATATGTATACATACTAACTAGGACACTCCTAGAGAGTAACAACTGGATTTCATTTCTGATAATGAAGGCCAATTTTAGAAGAGAATTATTTTTGATACTGTAAGAGTCATGGTGTGTTATTTATTTAACATTTGTTTTCCAGGAAAGTCCAACTTAGAGCAGAGTCAATTTTCATCAGAGGCCCAGAGAGAAACACTCCAGAACATGTCTTTGGAATTTGTGAGACTCCACACAGAAGGAACCCCAGCCGAGAATCAAACCAGAGAACCTCTTGCTGCGAGGTGACAATACAAACAACTGCACCACTGCACCACACGTTAATAGCAGATGAAAGTTTACATCCAGATGATTACTTTAGATTCATATAAAAGTACGTTCATAGGAAGGAGATGGATTTGTAACAGAAATATAGTCAAGTTTTCATTTAGTTTTAAGTTACTTGATTAGCTTAGGAGTATTTAAAATGACCCGCTTTCTCAAAATTGTATTTCATTTTGTTAAATCACAAAGCAGAACAAATCTCATGAGAAGCAGTACACAAGGTCCAGTTCTTGGAGCAGCTTAAATAACTAAATGAATGTCTAATTCTCAGAAAGAAGTGTACTAATACTGGGTCATTTCTAATTCAAAGTCAGGAGGAAGGGATGTGTTTATGTCCGATAACTTGTGGTCCGGAAAGGAAGAGTAAGTGTGTTGAGTCATTTCCATGCTGAAAGGGGAGTATGTAGGTAGGCTGAGTTACTCATGGTCCTATCATCCGAAAAGGCAGAACAGGTGTACCAGATCACTCCTGGTAAGGATAGAGACAGTAGCTGTCAAGAGTCACTTATTGTCTGGAAGTGTAATCTAGCTATTACTAATTTATGATTATTCATGCTGAAAAATATGCCAGGCTGCATCCTACATGGGCTCCAGCAAGAATTAACAACACAACTGGGTTCTCTTTTCAGTCATAGTCTAAGCACTGGCTTTACTTCCTTGCACAAAGGTGGTGCTTCCACTGATCCCAGGAACTATAGACCTATTAGCCTGAATAGCCTTATCTGTAAGGCCATGGAGCGAATCATCATGAACCTTATCAACAAACACAAAAACAAAAAAATGGGTGAGCATAATCAAGACAGACACCATGGAACACAATCTGATCTAATTAACTTCCATGGACTAAATAAAGGAATGAAAGCACTTATTTCTGTATTGTGTACTGTGGTGTCTCTCTCGAGAATGTTCACACGTTTTTTGTTTTTGGTATTATTGCGTTGTTTGGAGTTTTGGTTTTGTGGACCTTATCAGCAAAGATATAGGTACTCTCCAAACACTTGACCCTACTCAGGTTAGATTTGTCAATGGGACGTCATGCTAGTTAAACCTGTTGAACTTCTTTGAGACAGTCACCAAGGCCTTGGATGAGGGGAAATCTATTCATACAGTCTACCTAGACTTAGCCAAGGCATTTGACCCTATACCCCACTCAGACATCATTAGCAAATTCAACCAGCTAGGTATCAACCCTTATATTGTTAGATGGGCCATTAACTGGCTCACTGATAGAACCCATATAGTTAAAATAGGGGAATCCACCTCCAACAGAAGACCTGCAATCACTTGGTGTTTCACAGGGATCAGTCCTGGGACCTCTACTGTTTGGAATCTATTTATCTGAAGTACAAACAAAAACTAAAGGTCTATGGCTGACAAAGTTTGCTGATGACTGCAGACTGGGAGCAGTCATAGAATCAAGAGGGTCTTACAAAAACAACTGATTGGTGCCAAAGTCATGGGCTTAGACTCAATGGAAAAAAAATGTATTATCATCCCTTTTGGTAAGGGTGATATTCCTGCTAACTACCACATCAATAGCAGCATCTTAAGTATGCACTCAGTGGTGATAGACCTAGGCACACGTATTGACAGCAATCTCACCTTTGACCACCATGTCTCCACAGTGGTAATAAGGGCATCCTATATTGCTCATCTCATAAGTAAGGGCATTGCCTCCAGAAAAAAAAAGAAGTTATAACCTACCTATACTCTTCCCAAATCAGACCAGTAATTGAGTACAATGTCCCTTTTGCTATGTACCTTTCAAAGCACCTGTAGCAATTGAAGAAACCACAAAGGTTCCCCACAAGCATAATTCAAGGCCTTCAGCATCTGTCCTCTGTGGATCATCTGAAATCACTGTCACTTTATTCTGTTTCATACAGATTACTCAGAGACAGTCTCTGCCTTGCATACAAGGCAATCTCTGACCCTGCTTAAGTGGAAATTCTGCATCTCCTTAACTCAAATGGTACATGAGTTACTCGTCTTAACCTGGTATGTGACATTAATAGAGCCTGCTTGAGGGAAAGTTTTGTCTCCGAGAAGTTATCACATCTTTGGAACAGACTCCCATTTCATGTCAAAAAGAGCAACTCATTGTCCGTATTTAAATGCAATATGCACGATTGGATGGTTAATTGTAAATTCACCCCAGGAGGTCCACCTGTGTCCCTCTAGGACAGGGGCAATAGGTGCTGATCATGGACATAAGTGTAGTACTTGTCAAGGCTTGTAAGGGCCCTAGGACCATTAGCCTAGTAACTTCCTATGATTATATGATCCTATAGCTAAAAGGAAGGTAGGTCCACTCATAGGCTAACAGAGAAATGTAGTTACTCTATGGTGGGTCACACACTCTTACCACCCATTGTGTCACTGGGGGCCAGGGAATTCTGTATTGTGGAATTTAGGGGTTTATTGAGAATGCTAATTGTTGTTTCAATGTGCTCACACATATCATTGAACCTTGTCTCTGTGGAATGGTGTGTTATTGAATCATTCAGTACTTCTGGAATAGGTTACTATGGAATAGTGTTTTAGTGTGTTATTGAGAGATGTCACTATATGCTGTTATGCTACTGCTCCTCTAAGCAGAGCTGAGTCCTAATGCAATGGAGTTGTATATTAGTGTGACTGTGTGAACCCTGCTGAGGTAACTCATTGTGGAGAGCTAGTGCACTAATTAGTACTACAGGGGCACGCCACTGTGGAGAGTTAGTGTACTAATTAGTACTACAGGGACATGTCACTGTGGAGAGTTAGTGTACCAATTAGTACTACAGGGGCATGTCACTGTGGAGAGTTAGTGTACTAATTAGTACTACAGGAGCACGTCACTGTGGAGAGTTAGTGTACTAATTAGTACTACAGGAGCATGTCACTGTGGAGAGTTAGTGTACTAATGAGTTTTACATGGACATGTCACTGTGGAGAGTTAGTGTACTAATTAGTACAACAGAGGCTTGTCACTGTGGAGAGTTAGTGTACTAATTAGTACTACAGGGACACATCACTGTGGAGAGTTAATGTAAAAATTTGTACTACAGGGGCACATAACTGTGGAGAGTTAGTGTACTAATTAGTACAACAGGGGCATGTCATTGTGGAGAGTTAGTGTACTAATCAGTACAACAGAGGCAGATCACTGTGGAGAGTTAGTGCACCAATTAGTACTACAGGGGCACGTCACTGTGGAGAGTTAGTATACTAATTAGTACTACAGAGACATGTCACTGTGGAGAGTTAGTGTACGAATTAGTACAACAGAGGCACATCACTGTGGAGAGTTAGTGTACCAATTAGTACTACAGGGGCACATCACTGTGGAGAATTACTGTATTAATTAGTACTACAGAGACACGTCACTGTGGAGAGTTAATGTACAAATTAGTACTACAGGGGCACATAACTGTGAAGAGTTAGTGTACTAATTAGTTCTACACGGACATGTCACTGTGGAGAGTTAGTGTACTAATTAGTACTACAGGGGCACGTCACTGTGAAGAGTTAGTGTACTAATTAGTACTACAGGGACACGTCACTGTGGAGACTTAGTGTACTAATTAGTTCTACTGAAGCACGTTACTGTGGATAGTTAGTATATTAATTAGTATTACAGGGTCACATCACTGTGGATAGTGTACTGATTAGTACAACAGGGACACGTCAGTGTGGACTTTTACTTTTTAAGCAGGTCACTGTGGAGTAGAGATTTAGTGATTGTGTTAGTAACAAGTCATTATTGGTTAGAGTCATAAAGCACTTTGGTCTGTCACTGAAAATAAATCTGTACAGTATTGCCAGTAACTACTTAAGGCTGTTTCAATTATGGCCACCTTGGATTGTGGTCTGTGAGTGCCCTTGTGTTTTGGTAACATTTTTCACTACAACATGAGAACTATGTCAGAATGTGTGACCTTTCCTTAAAAGGGTCGCTAAAAAGTATGTTCAGGGAGTACTTGTGTCTGTAAATGTCACAGGTGACTCTGGTGTATGACCTTAAGTAGCTCATACCAGTCACCAGAAAGCTAGGCCTTAGTGTGGCTATGTCCAAAACTCCAGAACCTTGTCAGAGAATTATGTTGGCATTCACGTTCTACAATTTCTTCTATGTTCATAATTCCTTCCTGGCAAACCAACCTACTCACCCCTCACTGCCAATCACTGGGCACTTGAACATGTGCCTGTTTGGGCTGGAAAGACACTGTTAGGCCACCCAGCTAAAACTTCTTTGTCTTTCTTAAACATAGACCCAAAGATGGTAGAGTATCTCAGTATGGTAAAAAAAAAAAATCAACATGTTATAAAAGTGGCAAAACTGTAGGTAGTGGAATAAAGGTGCAACATAGTAAATGTGTTTTTTATCTGTTCCTTAAGCACATATATTTACAAAGCACAAAGGAACCTTTTCAGGGGTGACCCAGGGGCACTGCCTTGTTAAGTGACTTACCAATAGTCACACAATTGTCAAATTAAGATAGGAAATCAAACCCAGAACAACAAGGTAAAGCTCATTAACAGATCATAGGCTCACTTATTTGTGCTAAACTATTAGAGCATTGCAACCATTTGGATCTGTACCTTGAAGACCTCTAGCAACAATACTGATGAATGCATCAATGCATTTGGAATAATTTCATATGTACCTCAGATCTCTGTAAGATTACACACTGAGTTTTCTAACTACAGAAATGTAAAGAAGCAAGAGGGCTAAATTAAAGACTGACAGTTGGAAATACATGAGTCACATTGTAAGGTAATTCAACCGGAGAGCAGGAACCATAGAAGAGCAAGAGAGGAAGAGGGAAGGAGAGACAGACAGACTGAGAAGGAAAGCATGATAGACAGAGATAGAGATAAAGAGGCAGGCTGATAGAGAGAGACCAAAAGACCAACAGAGAGTGACAGAGACAGAGACAGAGAGAGAGAGAGTCAGATAGAGATGTAGAGAGGGAGTATTGAAAATACTGTAAGAGGAAATGATATTACTACATATTAAAAGATGTTGATGACCCCATGTTTGGAACATAGGTTACATTTCCCAAGTCTTTACCACAGCAACTGGGAACAACATAAAAAAGGCATAGTGGAGGGCAACAAAATGGACTCATTTTCAATAGAACATGTTTTCCAAGGTAGAAATTTGCTAAATACATTATTACCTACTGAATTTCTATTTGCTGGCAATCACAGTAATGCTGATGGTGTATCTAGAAGTCAAAGAATAAGGTTTACTGTGACGGCAAAGCTTCTATCACCACCCCTCCCCATACAACGTGACCTTTATAACACTCTTAGGTAGTTGCATGTCCTAAACTGCAATAACCCTGCTTGAAAAACACTATTTCTAACATCAGTGATAGCATTTTTCAAACCCAGCCACACTGACATATTACATAGTATTGAGTAACATGGGCATAGTACGGAGTTACACTGCCAGTTTGTTCACTTGCTGCCAAAACAAAAAGGGAAAGTATGATAGAAGCCTTTATCATTATTTAGAACAGGAGGAATCACATGTATGTGTTTCACTTCAATGCACACTGTATATAATAGACAAGACTGTAAGATGGTAAGAGAGATGTTTGGAGAGGAATGAGAAGAACATGAGAATGCTCTATGGCAGAGTCCCCGTTGATTTAAAACAAAGCTCATCCCTCTCTATATTCAAGCACAATTTGGATCTTTGGATAGGTAATAGAAAATTTACCCAAAGAACTGCTGCCTGCAATACTAACAGACATAGGCGGCTCCTAAATGTTTTGTTCCACGGGTCCCCTCAAATTCTTTATGGTTTGATCTTAGTTATTCTCAGTAGGGTAATATATATTTATTGACTGTCGGATGGGTAAGGCCAATCTAACACCAAATGGGATAGTTTACCTCAAGCAGCAAAAGGGTAATTGACTGGATTTAAAATGTCCTGCAAAGGCAGTTAGCCTAGTACTAACCTATGAACCTATAGACTTATAAGAAAACCACTTTACATAGAAGCTGGTAAATGGTTGACCTATCTGCAAGCATGTTCAGGGAGTACCTGTGCCTGTTAATGCCAAAGATGACTCTAGTGTATGACCATATGTTTAATGTGGTTAAGGCAGCATGGAACAGTTTTTTTTTTCTATGGTTGAAACAGAGTGAAGAGCATAAAAACCTTAATGCAGCATCAAACTGAGATAAAATGCAAAGGAAGGCAATACATTTACTTAATAGTGGAATGCAACTGAACAGGGAAACCATAAACTGAATGTACCATAAAGCTTTTTTGTGCTTCTTTGCTTAAACATATAATTTTCTAATCTCAGGTAAGAAATACCCCTCTTTTGATGGTTTAATTGTAGTATCACATTACCTCTTTCTTGACCATTTTATAATACAGTTGCTAATAATAAAAGGAAAATCTCAGGAAGTCATGTTTTGCCTTGAAAAAAAGCTATGAGAAGTGTTTGCTAAGGAAAGAGCATCATACATGGAATGTTTAGATCTACTTATTCTAAATTATTAATGGCACCCCTGGTTTCTACCAGAACTAATCAGTTTTTAAAACTAACTGGTACATTTCAGTTCTGTCCATTCATTGTCTGACAATGACTTTTTTTTATTTCAGCCCCTCACATTGATGTACTTGAAACTTTAGACTTGAGAGGAAATAAAGAAGGTGTCACATATACTGCAGGAATATGTGCCCATCGGCAAGGATCAGAAGAAACAGACATTGCCTACAGGATAGAAAAGAAAATCCAGTTCAGTGCTCCAACCAAGCAGATATTTCCAGGTGAGTGCACATCACACTTGGCATATAGTTTTTTTTCAAAATTTTGGAGGGCTAAAATCCTGTAAATAGATACTACTGCCCATAGATGAAAAGCATAATAACGGACTATTGTCATCAAATTGTCAATTAAGTGATATGAATTGACATCTGTTTATTACAAATTAATTTAACTGTAAATATTAAGGATACACCTAAATGCTATTGCTTTCACATTAGTAACATTTCATTTCTATATACTTGTGGTCTGGTTACAGTTTTCTTTTTTTATGCTGGGAAGAGTATCATGGTTGCTGCTGGAGTGCTGTCATGTCAAAAACAAGGCATTATTTGCAGACTTGGATTTATAGATACCTTTTCTCAATATGGGGTGAGTACACTCACATAGACATTATTTGCTGGGTTAGAGACCATCACAAAATGGGTATGACCTGACTGAAATATAATGATAGAAAGCTTTCTTACATAACAGAATGCCCAATCTGTTTCAAATGATAAGCAACACCATTCCATAACAGTGGAGTGGAGCATTCTGCAGGGCATATTTAGTATGCATTTATTCATTGTGACAATTCATAGACAATAATCATAGTAATGAACAGTGATGTACAAATGCATGTCATCTTCTGTAAATCAAGTGCAGATATGCATAGTACACATTGCTATTTATGTACACCAGAGTATACATGTCTATAGTACACAGTGCTGTACATGTACACCAGAGTATACATGTGCAGAGTACACAGTGTTGTACATGTACACAGGAATATACATGTGCAGAGTAAACAGTGCTGTATATTTACACCTGAGTATACATGTGCATAGTACACAGTTCTTTATATGGGCACTGGAGTATACATGTGCAGATTACACAGTGATGTACCTGTACACCAGAGTATACATGTGCATAATGCACAGTGCTGTACATGTACACCAGACTATACATGTGCATAGTACACAGTGGTGTAATGAGTACCAGAGTATACATGTGCATAGTACACAGTGCTGTACATGTACACCAGAGTATACATGTGCATAGTACACAGTGATGTACATGTACACCAGCCTATACATGTGCATAGTACACAGTGGTGTTAATGTGCACCAGAGTATACATGTGCATAGTACACAGTGCTGTAAATGTACACCAGAGTATACATGTGCATGGTACACAGTGCTGTACATGTACACCAGACTGTACATGTGCATAGTACACAGTGGTGTTAATGGGCACCAGATTATATATGTGCATAGTACACAGTGCTGTACATGTACACTGGAGTATACATGTGCATAGTATACAGTGCTGTATATGGGTACCAGAGTATGCATGTGCAGAGTACAAAGTGCTGTATATGGGCACCAGAGTATACATGTGCATAGTACACGGTGCTGTATATGTACACCAGAGTATACATGTGCAAAGTACACAGTGCTGTACATGTACCTCAGAGTATACATGTGCAGAGTACACAGTGCTGTACATGCACACCAGAGTATACATGTGCAGAGTACACAGTGCTGTACTTGTACACCGGAGTATACATGTGCAGAGCACACAGTGCTGTATATGTACACCCGAGTATACATGTGCAGAGTACACTGTGCTGCACATGTACACCAAAGTATACATGTGCAGAGTACACAGTGCTGTACATGTACACCAGAGTATACATGTGCATAGTACACAATGCTGTATATGGACACCAGAGTATACATGTGCATGGTACACAGTGCTTTATATGGGCACCAGAGTATACATGTGCAGAGTACACAGTGCTGTACCTGTACACCAGAGTATACATGTGCATAGTACACAGTGATGTACATGTACACCAGACTATACTTGTGCATAGTACACAGTGGTGTTAATGGGCACCAGAGTATACATGTGCATAGTACACAGTGCTGTACATGTACACCGGAGTATACATGTGCATAGTACAAAGTGCTGTACATGTACACCAGAGTATACATGTGCATAGTACACAGTGCTGTATATGGGCACCAGTGTATACATGGGCAGAGTACACAGTGCTGTATATGGGCACCTGAGTATACATGTGCAGAGTACACAGTGCTGTACATGTACACCAGAGTATACATGTGCAGAGTACACGGTGCTGTACATGTACACCAGAGTATAGATGTGCAGAGTACACAGTGCGGTATATGTACACCAAAGTATATATGGTGCACAGTACACAGTGCTTTATATGGACACAAGAGTATACATGTGCAGAGTATACAGTGCTGTACATGTACACCAGAGTATACATGTGCATAGGACACAGTGCTGTACATGTACACCAGACTATACATGTGCATAGTACACAGTTGTTTTAATGGGCACCAGAGTATACATGTGCATAGTACACAGTGCTTTATATGGGCACCAGAGTATACATATGCAGAGTACACAGTGCTCTATGCATACTCCAGAGTAAAGATCTGCATAGTACACATTGCTATATATGGGCACTAGAGTATACATATGCATATTACACAGTGCTGTATATGGGCACCAGAGTATACCTATGCATAGTACACAGTGCTGTATATGTACATCAGAGTATACATGTGCATAGTACACAGTGCTGTATATGTCTGCTAGAGTACAGATGTGCATAGCCCACAGTGGTGTATATGGGCACCAGGATATAGATGTGCATAGTACACAGAACACAATGCTGTATATGTATACCAGAGTACAGATGTGCATAGGTCACAGTATTGTAAATGTGCACCAGTGTAAGAGATGTGCATAATGCAGAGTACTGTACATGTGCACCCGTGAACAGGTGTACAAAAGACACAGTGCAGCATATGTGCACCACTGTATAGCTGTGCTGTATATGTGCACCAATGTACAGGCATGCATAATACACATTGCTTTATTTGTGTTTCATTATGGAGATGTGCACAGAGCACAGTGATATATATATATATAATATATATATATATATATATATATATATATATATATATATATATTATATATATATATTGTATTCTTTTGTTGAGCAGGTTAGCCTCACTAGGTTAGTAACTTTTTTCAGGAGAGACTCAAGGTGATATTTATACTATTAGGGGAAATTTGACCAGGACATGAAAGAACTTCTCTTAACTGGACATGCTAGATTGTGCCAGATGGCTCCTACAGAAGCTAGGAAGAGTCCAAAGGAGGAGAGAAAAGCTACAGAGAGTTTGGGGGCGAAAGTGAGATTTTGGAGAAAAAATTGCTCAATACAGCGCTTCAAAATGTAAACAAAGATTCCTGTGTGGTAGATGTTACACATGAGCACTTCTTAGCTGTCTGCATATAGAAGGAGTGAGTTTGTTGAGGCAGTGCAGATAACAGAGCTGGCATCAGAAGAGCTTGCAGATGATGATCTGTTAACAGGATGATCCAGGTGACAGTTCCACTGTTTCATGGGGTGAGATGGCAGATACGTTTTTCGAGATGTTGAGGATGGTAATGTGAGAAAGGAACAAGGTGCAACAGTTAAAACGTAAGCAGCAGTGACTTAATGTAAAATTGGAAATCAGTAACAAACTGGGAAGGCATCTCTGGTTTTGTGGCAGCAGATAATGCAGTCACTAAAACATATGCAGCAGTGGTATCAGGCAAAAAAAGGAAAGCAGCAACAAACTGTTAGTAAAACTGTTTTTAAACAGAAGAGAAGACCATTGTGAGAATAAGAATAGAAAATTATACTGTAATTGACTGATATTATGTATGGGACAATTTGATAACTCTCAGCTTTAAAGCTCAAGAAATTGTATCTTTTATACATACTGGGACAGAGACTTTTTTTGACTTAACAATTGGAACAGATAGGCTGGTAATGAAATTTCTGAAACTGCATAACAACAAGAAGGACATTTACTGGGGGAACAATTATTTGTTTTCTGCTCGTAACTTAAATGTTACAAAAAATGTTACATTGCAGTTTAGAACTGATGAACTGGAAGAAGATGGTTTTAAAAATGCATGCAGTGTCTGCATGAAACTGTTGATATTTTTGCGAAAGTTAGAAATGAGAGCAAGTTATAGAATGGAGGGTGAAGGTTGGAAGCTGGTTTGAAATGTGAAAAAAATGGTTATTTTTGCGAATGGTCTTAGAAGGACATTCAGATAGTTTGACCAGCCTAAACCATGTTCCTTTTGTGGGGAGTTTTCTCATTAAATTAATGATTCTGAGAAGGTACAATGTAACCAGTGTAGGAAGAAAAGAAATACAGCAAGAAGGTATGTGCCTGAATGTAGGTTGTGCAGCAAATAGGAAATAATGAAAAAAATGGGAAGAAGACATACATGAGAAAGGACAATAAATGCTGGGGAAACAGGATGAACTAGGTAAAGAAGAAACTGTAGAAAAAGAAGAAAATAATATGAAGGGTAACATGAGGAGAGAGTGCATGCAGGAGTAGAGATTAGGAGAAGCAATTGATTCTAATAATTCTTTGAAGTTCTTGCCAGTGAAAAATATGATTCTTAGGATCAAGGTTTATTTGTATATAAACCCATAAAAAATACTGAGCTGAGAAAAGAGTAAAAATAAGAAAATGAAAATTTAAAAATATCTCCCCTAAACATAGAAAGAACATAAAGCACCAACTTTAGAGTATTTTCAAAATATGAAGTTGTGAGTGGTATTATTTAAGCAACAGCCCATGCCTGGGTGTGGATAATGCTGGATTTACCCACGGTTGATGTGGTTTGGAAGCCCTCGTGACCAGACAAAGACAACTGTGGGTAAATCCAGCATTACCCACACCCAGAAGTGGGTTATTGCTATTATAAAATGACATTATTTAAGAAAAAAAAACTTTTCTTAAATAATATCCTTGTATAATGGTGCCGTTCTGTCCTTCCGCTGCTGGACAGCTCCGCTTTGCCATTGCTGATGTACTGCGCATGCGTTGGGAACTTGCGTTCCCATGCATACCCAGTACATCAGTGCTCTGGAAAGTAAGCAATGGAGAAAAGAAGATCTCCATTGCTATGCTTTTTTTTTTTTTTTAAACCCTTAAAATTAAAGAATATTTCAATGGAAAAAAGTCCGGGCATTCTCTAGCCAATCAGTGTGCTCATTTTACGATGTTACCGGCAAGTCATTTTATAATCACAGTGTAAGAAGGACAGGGATACTGCAGCGGTATTCAAAATATGATGTGAATGTTATTCTGTCAAATGAAGAAAGAGAGCAAACCCAAAATTTTGGGGTGGAAATAAAACATGGAATGTAGGAAGTAAATATTGTTCTGGAGTGGCTGTGTTGTATACAAAGTCAACGAAAATACTACATGTGATGTTGGTAAAGATGGAAAGGTCAACTGTTGTGGATGTGAGACAGAGAGATGTTTACAGACTTATGGCATTATATATACTTATTTAATTAGCAAGTAAAGAGAGAATCTGCTTCATCAAATATTAGACTGTGGTCATTAACATGAAAATTATAATGGCAGGGAATGCTAATTGAGATTTAAGGGCAAAATGTAAAAAGGAAAGAAAATATTTAAAAAAAAAATACTTGAAGTAATAAAATGTGGTAAATTACTTGTATGGAAGAAAAGTCAATGGACTTATAGAAGAGGGGCACTTGGATCTATAATTGATTATTTTGTATTATACAATGACCCCCCATTAATATTCCAAAACATGCACACTGATTGGTCAGTGTGCCCATTGTAAATCAGACTTATACTAATGGAAAAAGGCTGTGTCGCTCAGACTTTTTCCATTAGTATAAGTCTTGCTTTGTGTGTTACACAGCAATGGAGAATGGAAGAGCTCCGTTGCTGTAATCTCACTATGTTAAACGGGTTTAACATAGCGAGATATCTTAAAAAAAAAGCAACAGAGATCTTCCTTTCTCTGTTACTTTTTTTAAAGCTATCTTGCTATGTTACACTCTTTTAACATAGCGAGACACCTTTTAAAAAGCAACGGCGATCTTCCTTTCTCTGTTGCTTCCACACACAGCTCTGATGTACTGCGTAAGCATACGCATGCAGAGTACATCAGAACTGCCGCAGAATACTGGACAGCTGTGGAAGGGCAGCACAGAGGCATTATACAATGCCATTATTTAAGAAAAGCAAGTATTTTTTTCTTAAATAATGTCATTGTATAATAGCAATAACCCACTTCTGGGTGTGGGTAATGCTGGATTTACCATGGTTGTCTTTGTTTGGCCACTCGGGCTTCACCCTTGTGACCAAACCACACTGACCGTGGGTAAATCCAGCATTACCCACAAACACAGTTGTGGGTTATTTCTTAATTATCAGAAGGCTTGTGGGTAGCAGATGGTGATACAATTGTGGCTGGTATTTCAGACCATTTAGCAATATAGATGGAGGTGGTAGAAGAAAGGGAAATGCAAAAAATTATAACATGCTGCCTTAACCACATTAAACACTAGATCAGCTTGCAGATGCATCAACCATTTACCACCTGGGATGAAATTGCCAAGTTGGAAGTATTGCAATTATGGAAGGATCACATAAGCATGAAGGAGTTCTATAAAACTAGTCTGAATAGTGGATTGAATGTAAAATATATAAAAAGCGTTTTTTTTTTTTTTTTTTTTTTTTACAAAGGCAAGATGATATAAAAAAGGAAGAGAAAGTGAAGTATGAGAATTATATAGAAATGCATTAGAGAATTTGAGAACAATGCAAGAATATTAAGATATGGAAAAAGAAATGTGTAAAAGAAATTGAGAAAACATAAGGCATTTCTGTTTAGGCAGAGATATTATTTACAAGGGGGAAGGGAGGAGGTGTTTGCATATTTGAGTAAAATAATAAAGGAGGATATTAATATAATGAGGGAAATGAAAAATGTAAAAGAAGTAAGAAGAAGACGAGACACTATAAAGTATTGTAGCACAACATGTAGAAAATATATATAACAGTAAAAAGAAAGAAAATAAGAGAGACAGAGAGAATGGAAAGTAAAAACAATCAGACTAATTTAAGGAAAAATTTGAAAAATAAATTATTAGTGATTTGGATGAAATACTTAGGAAAGTAAATGCTAATTCAATATCAGGCCCAAGTGGTATAGGGTATGGATGGATGAATAGTTGAACAAAGGGTTTCTTTATGAAGAGTTATGTAGTGGGATATTACAATTTATTTGGAAGAAAGATGAGAAAAATAAAATAAAAAATGGAGACCCTTCCACTAAATAACACAGATTATAATTTTTTTATGAAAATAATACTGAGGAGAATGGAAGGAAAGATGAAAGATATTACAGGAGAATGTGTATATGGTATAAAAGGGAAGGGATATCAAGAATTATTATTGGTTGCAAGAGAAATCGTGGATGGTAGGACATGATGCATTGTGGGATGTTATGTAGAAATATGGAATAGGTAACAGAGTTAGGATGTGTGTATGTCAGCATATCACAATAACAGAGTAAGAGTGTTACTGAATGGGTGGCTGAGTAAAAAAAATAGCATAAGACAAGGATGTCCCATGAGGGGAATATTATTTGCATTAATAATGAATGCAATAGTGAGTGAAATAGCTTATAAAATAAAAGAAGCTAAATATGTGATGCAAAAGGAGTTGGTGATTCCAGTAGTTTTGACATACACAGATAATATAGTGCAGTTGTTAAGAAAAAATATGGATGAAGGAAGTGCTGGTTTATCTGAACTGATGTTTAAAGGTAATAGGAATGACCATGAATAAATATAAAAGTAAGGGTTTGCGTGATTTGGTGAAATTTGGGGGGGAGTGTATTTTTCAATAAATGAAGTGTCTTTGCCATGGATAAAATCTGGGGAAAAATGATGTAGTTATGATGTAATTGGAGGTGTTGGTAAAATAAATAAAAGAAGTGTATCTTCTGTGAAGGACATATACTTTAGCATTCAGGAAAAAAAAGGTTAATCTGTTGAGTTCTGTATTAATGGAAAAATAGCATATATGGCAAATGTTTATATGATCCTAGAAAAAAAATATGAAAAGGAAATTGTGCAATTGGTGTTTTCTTCCACATCAGGTTTGAGATTAAACCCAGTGAAAATAGACGTGTTGTATATGGGTGAAGCTGAAGGGGAACTGGGGTTACTAAATCCAGTTGTTTATTCTGCTTCTTTAAACACATATAGAGTATTAACGTGAGTAAATCCAGAAAGATAATGAGAAATCAATAGTGATAATGTTTAAATGTAAGTACTAACAGTTCTGGGAGTCGATATGAATAGGAAAATGAAAAAAAAACAATATGTAGATGGAAGAACTGAAAATGATCAAAAAAAATACTAACATGGAAAATAAATTTATTTTGATGACATAGAGAAAGATAGGAAGATGTGGTATAATAATGTGATGAAATCATATTATTAAAAGAATACATTAAAAATGTTACCATAAGAAGTAATTAGAACAATTAAGGTAATGAAAAAGCGGTGTACCAAGACAGTAATGTCAGAATTTCCTGTGGAGACTGGTAACAAATAAATTGCCAGTATAGGGGAATATGCCATGTAAAAAAGTTTATTATTTTATTTATTTAACATTTGTTTGTCAGGATAGTCCGAATGGACAACAAGTGTCTGTTTTTATCAGAGTATTGGGAAAAAAAAAAACGGTTGAAAGAGTGTGTTTATTTTGTGGGGAGAAAGAGACAACAGAATATTTATTTTTTTTATTTGAAAAGTAAAATACTGATGAGACTCTGGAAAAGGCTGTGCAAAGAAAATGTTTTTTTCAGAATATTAATCATAAACAATACAGGTATGACTACAATTATGTATGGCTATTATAAAAATAAGAATAATATGTAAAAAGGGGTAGATAAGAATTTATTTTAGGTAATATGGCTTATGTGGAAGGTAAGACTAAATTAAATTTTGTTTAATGGTAAATGGATTTTTGCAGATATATTTAAAAAATTAGATTATGGTTGAAGAAGGAGTGGAGGTCAGTTATGGCAGAATAACAATGAGGATGTTATAAGAAAAATGATAATTAGTAAAAACAATAGAAATGTATGAATATATATATATATATATATATATATATATATATATATATATATATATATATATATATATATATATATATACCTGTAAATAAGTACATTTTATAAATATGTAAATATGTAAATAAAATGTTTTTTTTATGTTGTTAAATAAAGGCCCCCCACTTCTATAGGTGCCATGGGAACTTTTACATCCACCTGAGCTACCAGCAACTTATGTAAATGGGAGCTCAGTTTAATATCTCATACAAAGGATGACCCACTGAGGAGTGCAGCACCCCCTTATTGTTTGCAGATATTGGGTACTATGTATGTTATATTTTGGATAATTGTCATCATCCTTAGACTATAGGCACTACCAATGCCTTAAAAAGTATTACTTTATTGCCAAGATGAAATATACCACTTTTATGGTCTAGTGTAACCAAAGCTACAACTAAGATAATGTATCTTCTGAAAGGTTCACAATGTTTTTGCTAATGTTTACTGTTCATTTATAGTGAAAAGTAGAGATTTATCCAGCTATGGTTGAGAAAAGGATATATTTTTTCATTATTTTCAATAGAAGTATAGTGTTGCTGGTTCTTATCAAATCAAGCACTTCAAAACATTCATTTCTATTGAAAAGTGGTATTTTACATTTATGTTTCTGTTTAATTTTTCCCATAGATGGCCAGTTCCCAAAGGAATTTTCCATTTTAATAACATTAAAAGCCAAAAAAGGTTCTCAATTCTTCTTGCTGTCCATTTATGATGATCAAGGTACCCAGCAGCTTGGTGTAGAGATTGGTCGATCGCCTGTTTTCCTCTATGAGGACCAGACTGGCAGGCCTGCCCCTGAGGACTATCCCTTCTTCAAAAGGATTAACTTAGCTGATGGCAAGTAAGTCTGCCTGCATGATACTCTGTGTACACGACTGTAGCTATGTTTACACAAATAGTTTTGTGATTTACCACATTTTTTCTGGTTGATTCCTTTATAAATCTGCTGTAGGACTTTAGCTCTATTGTTTTTACTGTATTTTCAAGCTATGTATATGTTAAATCCATCAGGAGCATCAGGTTAAGTCATATATTTCAGAACATACATACACCCTCTATTTTGTTATACTGTTGAACCCAAATAAGGTCATCAGTGGAGACTGACTTGTTGGCCTTAGTGCATTATTAAATACCTGTGTGCCATTATGTTAATATCATGAGGCAGTGTGTACTTAAACACTTATTGTATATATGCAGGAAAAAAGGGAATATAGATCCGGTGTAGACAGTGGAATAATTGATAATCTAATGCTTCGATAATATGTGCTATGCAAGGATATATTATCAATTTATTAATAATTGTATTAATATATCTTGCTGATTACATGTTTAGAATCTTATAGCGATTTGAGTAACCCTGCTAGAATTATGAGGAAATTGCATGTGTATAACTGATGTTGCTGTTTGTTATAACTGTTACATACTATATGAGTGATAAGGAATTGTATATTGTTATTATTTCAATAAACCCTTCTTAAAAATATAGAAAATTAGGTGATAACTAGATCTACAGATGCAGAAACTAATGATATATGGTTACATCACCCTTCCTGTATGGTTCTTCCTGTAGTATTGCATTAAGCAATTTAGGGTATAAAATATATTCTGATTTTCAGTGCAACAAGTCAGCACCCAAATTTGGATTCATGGAAGTTTTTAACCTGCATTACTCCTTTAACTAAAATCTTTGTCTGTCGGTATGGAGTCTTTCTTTTTCTCCTGTTTAGTGACCAACTTGATATCTCCCACAGGTGGCATCGTGTAGCGATTAGTGTGGAGGGGAAGAATGCAACCTTGATTGTAGACTGCAGTAAACAGCAAACTCGCCCCCTTGCTCGTGGTGACAACCCTGTTATTAGTACTGCTGGTGTGACAGTATTTGGCACTCGACTACTGGATGAGGAGGTGTTTGAGGTAAGAACAAATTATGCCTGGATTACAGGTGGCTAAATACATGTATATGAGTGCATATTTTACTTAACAGATGAAAGCAGAAGACACTGTGAAAGGTGTTTCATCTTTGATATCCGAGGTGAAAACAAAGGATTATCAGAAGGGACTGGATTGATAGCGCAGTTATTTAAATAACACATTCATAAGAAAAATGGATCTGTTATAGTAAGTGCAACAGAAAATAAGGAAATGATAGTGAACTAAGCATTGGCACTAGAAGGGGAGAAACCAAGGTGCTAAATACTCCAAACATGACAGAAAGAAATGTAAGGAAATGAAGGAGGGGACTGAATGATGGTAACCAAACTAAAGATGTCTGAACACGTTTTCGTCCACTTGATAGGAAATATTTACATGGAAGATAGGCTGAATATTTACAATCTACCTAGAAGATGGGATTGATGAAGGTCAAGCTTTGTAGAATGTGTGTGTGTGTGTGTGTGTGTGTGTGTGTGTGTGTGTGTGTGTGTGTGTGTGTGTGTGTGTGTGTGTGTGTGTGTCTGTGTGCGTGTGTGCATTCATATACCCTTGTGTGTGTTCATATGTTAGTCTGTGCGATTGTCTAAGCACGTGTGTGTGTGTGTGTGTGTGTGTGTGTGTGTGTGTGTGTGTGTGTGTGTGTGCGTGCGCGGGTATGTATTTTGGAGGGGCAAAAAGTCCTTATTTTCCAGACATAGGTAAAAAACTTTCTTACACTTTGAAGGACACCAATGAGGAAGAGGAAAGGCAAACACTACTAAAAACTCCTGATGTCCACCACAGTAGTAAAACTTAATAGTAAAATCAAAACTTTAATAAAAAGAATATAACATAAAATAAGCAGTCCTCAGTCTTCCGATAAGCGCTTTCGGCAAATAAGCCTTCCTCAGATTGTATAAAAAGAACTGTTCAGCTTTTGTATTTATAAGGCATCACAGCCATTCCTCATTTAGTTCTCTGACACGCCCTTGTTGCAAACCAAAAGGAGGCCAGCTAGCAGAAAGGTATAATTTCCTTCATTGTAATTAAAGGGGCAGTGCTTCTCTTTACTATAGGATTGTATATGAGAAAACTAATAGCTATGGATGTGAACACATTATATGAATGAAGCAACATTTTTTTATTAAAGTTTTGATTTTACTATTAAGTTTTACTGCCATGGTAGACATCAGGAGTTTTTAGTAGTATTATTTTCCAGACATGTCCATTTATTTTGTGGTACATGTATTACATACAGTCAAGAAAATGTGAACATAATACATTGTCATGTTCTTGGTGTTGCAGTAGGAATGCCATCATCCATCCATTCATACACAATGCCTTTTTCCAGTATTTGCTCATGAGGTTGGGATGTCACATCAGCAGTGATCTAGAGTCTATATTTACACCATCAGGTGGCTACCTGTGACATGGGTTGGTCTTTCATATCACACTCATGCACACACATTGAGATCTATGGCCAGTGTAGTGTGTAAATCCATCTATTGCATGTCTTTGGAATGATGCAGGAAACTGGAGCACCCAGGGAAAACCTAAATGAACAAAGGGCAGACATACAGACTCCCCACAGAAGGCACCCCAGCTGAGAAGGAAATAATCCATAGGAAATATCCCAATCCCAAAACTAGATTATATAACATGGCAATGACAGTGTTATGTAAGATGATAACTAGGAGATTTAAAAGGGGGAAATGCTGATAAAAGAACAACATACAGCTGATGTTTTCTAAAACATTCTTAAAGAAAACATATTTAAGAAGGGAAAGACTTTTAAACATTATTTCACATGAACTTACAAGGTAATAGTTAAAAATCTTTTCAAGTTAAATTTCCACTATAACGAAATTAATGCTCTACTATGCATTTCTGTATGAGAAAAAAACAATCCAGTTGTACTTATTCAGACTAGCTCCACTGAATTTTGAGACTGTGCTGTCCTGTCTATGAAAATACACTTACTTTTCTCCTGTTTTGTTTCCTTTCTGCTGTTCCCATTGAGCAGAGCACCATTAAGTCTCCAGCCATCTTTCATTGCTTTTTATGGTTCCATTTATGGTAACTGATCTTTTTCCATATGCCAGGACCCAGGCATTATCATTTTTGGTCCATCCAGATAGAAGAATCTCATCATATGCTATACAGTAATATGTTTCATTTTACTCTAACTTTCTGCCATATCTTCCTGTTCAGCAGACTGTGTGACATCATACATATTTTGACTCTTCTCGGTCATTAAAGTTGTATTTTCAAAAGCTGTGGCCTACCTCATATGTGATAGATGTGTAAGCCACCATGGTCCTTTCCACACCCCACTATCTTTTATAAAGCTGCTTAGTTACAGTCTTTATCAGTCAGCATCAGCCTTTCACTGTTATTTGTATTTACAGTCTCCTCATCAGTATTCTATTCTTTCTGCAAACTCTCTCATGTGTCCTACACTACACTATCCTTTTCTATTTTCTGACAGCACAGGACAGTCCAAACTCATCATAACCAGAAGTGACTTCACCTATAAAAAGGTTCATCTTCCTACCTGAGCTTGTACTGGAGCACTGATAAACAGAGCCGTGTCGTGCGACACAAGTGTGTTCCCACAAACATGACTATGGCAGTTGCATTGGTGTCATCGTGATTGCATGTTGCTACCTAAAACTTCACCTTGGAAGATGGGAGGAGAGACATCTTAAAAGGTTAAGACAGACATGTTAAAAGACTCCATGTTTTGGACGATCAGGAAGATGAGATCAGGCAACACTAGATGAGAGCACAATGGAGCCGAGCTATATCAGACGGGGTTGATGTATTTATTTATTTATTTACTTTAGTTGACAGGATTGGTTCCATTAGGCATGGTCAGGAGAGACCCACTGCAGAACTCATACTGACTATGAGTAGTTTGGCCAGGATACCAGAGAAGTTAGGTAATAGTTTACTAGGGAATACTGTCTTCTGAAAATACTAAATGACTATGTATTAAATAGAGTGCATTTGATTTGTATTATTTGTTTTATGAAGTCGTAGATTTCTTTCTTTTCATTTTTAGTTTTAATGTATTGTGTTTTAATGAAGCATACCTGCTGCTTTCGATAAGTGCCATGTGATCATCTATACCTGCTGCTTTTGATAAGTACCATGTGATCATTTACATCTAACTCAGCTACCACCATCTCAGGTAGATGGGACCTTGGCTTTGCATCTATTCTTGAAGGACAGCACCTTAGGAATTCACCCCTGCTGCACTGCTTGGGGGATGGAGCCAATGATCTTCTGTTCCCAGCATCAAATGTAACTTGTATATCTCTTGGCCTACTATTTTTAAATGGAGCAGAAGGCAGAAGTTGAAGCCTCTTTGCTTTGTGCTATGCAATATGGGGGAAAGGAATGGGGTTTTGGGTTTTACTCTAGTGAAATCCTGAAATCAGGATATTTCTTTTAAATATGATGTTTACTTTTAGGAGAAAAAAGGCTGGAAATGAACTATATTCAGGCTGTTTAAATGACAGATGGACAAATTCAAAGATAGTTATACCCAAGATTCTACAGTTTACCACTTTGATGATTCATTTTTAAACTACCTTTGGAAATTCCTAGGTTGATTAGGCTAATCAGTGGACTTGTCAGTCACTTTGAGAGCCTTCCCAAATGCCAGTCCTAAGAAAGAGAGTAACAGGAAGCAGATTCACGACATGTAAGCATTTGATTGGAGACATTTGGGCTGTGTGCATTGTGGGTATAGGAAAAGAGAAAGGAAGAGAGATCGAAAGAAGGGTCCAGAGAAGTAAATATTGTGGGAAGAAATATCCAGGGAATTGTTATGGCTAGGCTTGTATAGGCCCTAGGACTGATAGCCTAGTACAAACCTATGAACTTATGAACCTATGAACCAATAGGCTTAGTAGTCATGCCTATATATATTTTTACAGTATTTGCAGGAGCATATTTGCAGTGAATGCAGGGTGATGGTTCAGAAAGTGTGAGTAGTGAGAAAGAATTGGGGGACTGTAACAATGGACACCCTTTCACAAAGTTGCAGGGGAACTTGAATAGGTTATGGACATGTGTGACTCCTATGTGCACATTACTGAAATTATTTTACTGAGTAATGATCAACAGAAGAAGAAGGTCTCATTGGCAGAACCCACTTTAAAACTCGTCTTAAAGTTTGGCCATTTTTCACATTACAGAATGAGAAATGAAAGATGTAGAGATAGTTTGGCTGATATGGTATGGTACTGTTTTAGAATGTTTGCTCCTAACATTATATGTCCATATTAATATTTTTGATGTTTTAGCACAGTGGAGTACAGCTTTACATTTTCTCACAAGTCAGGCCTTGATGATTTCAGGCTTAAGAAGTTGGAAGACATGGTTAATAATTGCAATAATTTGTGAGAAAGGACCCTAACTGCCTTCAAAAATGCACATAAATATGGATGTGCATGTCTGTATATGTAGCAGTATGAGTTTAAGGACTGGAAACAGAAGATATCATTCTCCTTCAGTCACATATGAAAAAAAATCTCTGGCTCTGTAGGATTCACTCAGTCAGAAGAGTGCAGGAAGTAACTAAATAATTCCAGAAAAGCTCAATTCTGAGTATCCTGTCACTACACTGACCTATTTGATAAGTTATATTATAATATATCTTTCATCC